>NC_052146.1:72007153-72251154 GCF_902713615.1 Scyliorhinus canicula | reverse complement strand
CCCCAAAATCACCCATTTACGCACCATAGACACATTGGCCGCTCCAGGAAAACCCTCTTCACTCTTAGAGTCCCATGCGCCCACACAAAGCTCAAAATAATGCTAGTCACCCTCTTAAAGGCCCTGGGGACGAAGATGGGCAGGCACTGAAAGAGGAACAAGAACCTCGGAAGCACTGTCATTTGACGGACTGAACCCTCCCCGCCAACAACAATGGCAGCATGTCCCACCTCTTGAACTCCTCCTCCATCTGATCTACAAGTCTGGTGAAATTATGCTTGTGAAGAGTCCCCCAGTCCCTGGCCACCTGCACCCCCAGGTACCTAAAACTCTCCCCTGCCCTCTTAAGCGGGAGCCTACCAGTTCCCTCCTCTGGTCCCCAGGGTGCACCACAAACACCTCACTCTTGCCTAGATTTAGTTTATAGCCTGAAAAGGTCCCAAACTCAACTAGCAGCTCCATCACCTCCGGCATCCCTCCCACTGGGTCCGCCACATACAGTAGCAGGTCATCGGCATACAACAACACCCTATGTTCCTCCCCACCCCGCACCAAATCCCTCCACCTTCCTGAATCCCTGAACGCCATTGCCAACGGTTTCGATTGCCAATGCAAACAAGAAGGGGGACGGGGGCAACCCTGCCTGGTCCCTCGGTAAAGCCGGAAGTACTCCGACCTCCTCCCATTCGTGGCCACACACGCCATCGGTGCCTCATACAGTAGCCTCACCCATCTAATAAACCCTTCACCAAATCCAAACCTCCCCAACACCTCCCATAAGTACTCCCACTCCACTCTTACGCCTTCTCCGCATCCAGCGACACCACTATCTCAGCCTCCCCCTCAATCGCTGGCATCATGATGACATTCAACAATCTCCGCACATTCGTGTTCAGCTGCCTTCCCTTCACAAACCCTGTCTGGTCCTCGTGTACAACCCCTGGCACACAGTCCTCTATCCTGGTGGCCAGGATCTTTGCCAGCACCTTGGCATCCACATTAAGGAGAGATATGGGCCTGTACGAACCACACTGCTGGGGGTTCTTGTCCCTCTTTAAGATTAAAGAAATCAGCGCCCGTGACATCATCGGGGGCAAAGTCCCCCCTCCCATGCCTCATTAAGTGTCCGCACCAACAGGGGGCCCACTAGGTCCACCGGGAACCCATCCGGCCCAGGCGCCTTCCCTGACTGCATCTGCCCGATCCCCTTAACCAGCTCCTCCAGCTCAATCGGCGCCCCCAACCCCTCCACCTGCACCTTCGGGAAAGATAGCCCGTCGAGAAAACTCTCCATTCCCCTCCTCTCCACCGTTGGCTCCGACCGGTACAGTTCCCCGTAAAAGTCCTTGAAGACCTCATTCACCTCTACCCCCTTCCGCACCACATTCCCACTCTTATCTCTCACTCCAGCAATTTCCCTAGCCGCATCCCGTTTGCGGAGCTGATGAGCCAGCATCCTGCTCGCCTTTTCACCATGTTCGTACACTGCCCCTTGTGCCTTCCTCCACTGTGCCTCCGCCTTTCTAGTGGTCAACAAATCAAATTTAGCCTGTAGGCTGCGCCTCTCCCCCAACAGTCCCTCCTCTGGTGCCTCCGCGTACCTCCTATCTACCTCCAGAATCTTTCCCTCCAGTCTATCCCTCTCACTCCTCTCACTCTTCTCCCTATGTGCCCGGATGGATATTAGCTCCCCACGAATCACTGCCTTCAGGGCTTCCCAGACCATCCCCACCTGGACCTCCCCTGTATCATTCGCCTCGAGGTACCCCTCAATACTTGCCCGGACCCTCCTGCACACCACCTCCGCCAACAACCCCACATCCAACCGCCACAACGGGCGCTGGTCCCCCATCTCCAAATCCATCCAATGCGGAGCGTGGTCGGAGATTACAATGGCCGAATACTCGACCTCCTCCACTCTCGGAATCAGTTCCCTACTCACCACGAAGAAGTCTATCCGAGAATATACCCTATGTACATGAGAGAAAAAGGAATACTCCCGTGTCCTCGGCCTCACAAACCTCCATGGATCCACCCCTCCCATCTGGTCCATAAACCCCCTCAGCACCTTGGCTGCCGCCGGCCTCCTACCCGTCCTTGAACTGGACCGATCCAGTGAAGGATCCAACACCGCATTGAAGTCCCCACCCATAATCAGACCTCCCGCCTCTAGATCCGGGACACGTACCAGCATACGCCTCATAAAGCCCGCATCATCCCAATTTGGGGCATACACATTAACAAGTACCACCTTCTCTCCCTGTAGCCTGCCCCTTACCATAACATACCTACCCCCCTTATCCGCCACCACCTCCGATGCCTCAAACGACACATTTTTCCCCACCAGAATCGCCACCCCCCCCCGGTTCTTCACATCCAACCCGGAGTGGAAAACCTGCCCCACCCACCCCTTCCTCAGACGGACCTGTTCCGCCACCTTCAGGTGGGTCTCCTGAAGCATTGCCACATCTGCCTTTAGCCCCCTCAGATGAGCAAGTACCCTTGGCCGCTTCACCGGCCCATTCAGTCCTCTCACATTCCAGGTGACCAATCCCCCCAAGGCTAGGAACCCTCCTTGCCGCGACCCATCTTCCATTGTACTTCCGTGGGTCAGCTAACTTCTGCTGACCCCGGAAACTCCCGCCAAAACCCGACCCCTCCCAAAGTGGTATCGTCCCCCCTCCTATCACCCCTCAAGGCACGCAGCTCCAGCGTGGGACGGAGCCAGTAAAGGCCCCCCCCTCCAGCCCCGCAACTCGGGAAACCAGAGGAAAGCCTGCGCTTTCGCACTGCCCCCACCACACCCTACTGGACGCAGCTCCCAAATACCAGTCCCACCCCATACCCCCAACCCCATACAGAATACAACAAACCCCCCAACCCCCCCCCCCCCCCCCCGTTAAATACAAACTCAAACCATGCCCCCCAACAGAAAACATAACAAAACCCAATAAATAACCATATCACATACGTAAGTACAGCAGAAACCAGCAATAAAGATATACGACCGACCCCCCAACCCCTAGTTCAGTCCAGCTTCTTCCGTCCGCACAAAGGCCTACGCCTCCTCCAGGGAATCAAAAATAGTAATGCCACTCCAAATAAGTTACCCACAAGCGCGCCAGGCTGCAACATTCCTAATTTTATTTTCTTCTTATGGAGCACCTCCTTCGTCCGATTAAACCCGGACCGCCGCTTAGCGACCTCTGCACTCCAATCCTGGTAGATCCTTACTACCGCATTCTCCCATTGCTGCTCTTTACCCTCTTGGCCCAGCGCAGCACACACGCTCGATCGCTGACCGGTGGGACCTCACCGCACCGCCACGCGGGGGTTCCGGTGGCGGCGATGACGTAGTAAGCCGCACATTTAGGAGCTCCCGATTTAAACGGACTTTCCAGCTCTATTTTAGAGCCCAAAACGGAGTTTCTTCGACGTCTCCCGTGGGAGAAGGTGCTGTGATCAACTTTCTCCTCATTTAATGCATCGAGACTCGGAGTGGAAACGCAGAAAAAAAACGGCAGCAACTCCCCAGAAAAAACGGGGGAAGGATTTCAAAATGGCGGCCGGCGGAGCACCAGAGGAGTGGAGGCTGTGGGCAAACTGCTCCTCCTGCGCTGTTTGCAGATTTTAAGGCTGAACTGCTGAGCTGTCTGCAGGAAACAAACAAAAAGCTTTTGGAGATCCAGACGACCCAGGGTGCTGCCATCATGGCGTTGAAGGAGCAGGCCGCTGAAACGAGAGGAGGAGGCCGTGGTCCTCGTGAGGTAAGGTGGAGGGGCACGAGGCACTCCATAAGAAGTGGCAAGACCGCTTCGAGGAGCTTGATCTCCGCATGAGGCGGAAGAATCTGAGGATCTTGGGCCTTGCAGAGGGTCTGAGGCGTCGGATCTGACAACCTACGTGGCCAGGATGCTGAACACGTTGGTGGGGGCAGAGTCTTTCAGTCTGCCCCTGGAGCTGGAGAGAGCCCACAGAGTACTGGCCAGGAGGCCCAAGGAGAATGAACTCTTCCTCCTTTAGTCAGTGTTTTAAAAATGTAAGCATGCCAGCGGGTTATAGTTGTACTGCTGCTGTACAGCTTTTGGTCCATATTGGACTTGACAGGATAGCTGCTGGGAGGCTGTTACCCTTGCCTTTGAGTCGAGAACTATTGTTTCAGATAAGGGGTCAGCTATTTAGGATGGAGATGAAGATTTTTTTCAGTGAGACAGTTGAGAATCTTAGAAATCCTCTGGATATTCAGTGAATGAGTACAGTCCAGGCGAAGATGGATTGATTTTTGGACACTGAAGGAAGTGAGATATATGGCTAGGATAGGAACAGGGAGTTGAAGCAGAGGATCAACCATTATTTTATTGGTTGGTCAGCAGGCTCAAGCAGTCTTATAGCCTACTCGTATTTAATCCAGTTAGAACAAGTGTCCAAGAATTTTTAAGGTAGGGATCCAAACTTGATCTTTTGTCATGTAACTTCTTTATAAAAGATTCTGATCCTTTGACCCGATAGAATCATCTTTTTGATTGGTTATTATTTTATAAGTTTAAGATGTTAATTCATTCCCTCAATGTCATGTCACTGATTGATTGGACATTATTAATTTTTCATCATTTGAATTGGGACAAGCATCCTATGTAATTGACATCCTGTTAACTTTCTAAAGTAATGATTATTCAATAGCTTTGTGAATGGAGAATGCAGTCTTAATGTCTTTGTTTTGTTACCTTCAAAGGAATTTAACATCGTGGATGAATTGCAGTCAGAGAGCTTTGAGGCTTTTGGGGAAGTGAAGCTAATTGGTGGGCTGTAACATTTTGCCATTTAACTATGTTTCAAGGATCACTTATCGGCTGCACGGTAGCATAGTGGTTAGCATTGTTGCTTCACAGCGCCAGGGTCCCAGGTTGATTCCCCGCTTGGGTCACTGCCTGTGCGGAGTCTTCATGTTCTCCCTGTGTCTGCGTGAGTTTCCTCCGGGTGCTCTGGTTTCCTCCACAAGTCCCGAAAGATGTGCTGTTTGGTAATTTTGGACATTCTGAATTCTCCCTCTGTGTACCCGAACAGGTGCTGGAATGTGGCGACTAGGGGCGTTTCACAGTAGCTTCATTGCAATGTAAGCCTACTTGTGACAATAACTATTATTATTATTGAGGAGAAGCATCTGTTACTTTGACATTGCCATTGCTGCAAATTTACTGTCCATGCAGAGTACTATTCCTTAACTGTTTGAATCGAATTGATCAGTTCATAACATGAACCTTAGCCAGATGGTCTTTATGCTTTCATCTCTTGAAGTCTAGGCCAAATAGCGGCACATGATATGGATCAGTATTTTAATAATAATCTTTAATGTCACAAGTAGGCTTACATTAACACTGGAATGAATGATCCTGCTGGGATCTTTTCAGAATCAAGGGTATTTTGGAAGATTACACCAATGCATCCCTACCTCTGCAGCCATTTATTTTAATACTCCCCATCAGGTTCAAGGGATTTGTCAGCCTTTAGTCCTGTTAATGTTCCTTGCACAGCTAATAATCATTGTTTTATGTTCTCCCTCCCCTTTCTCCTATTTTTGTACTGTTTCCAAATGCTTTTTGTGTCTTCTACTGTGAAGACAGATCCAAAATGCTTGTTCAAAGTATCTGCTGTTTCCTAGTTTACCATTATTAATTCCCTAGTCTCGCCCTCTTTTTTTATATAATTGTGGAAGTTTTACTGTTATATTTCTTGCTAGCTTTCTCTTGTACTCCAATTTTTTTACTGGCTTCTAAAAATTTACCCAGTCTTCCTGGTGTATCATTAATCTTTTCAGCATTGTACATCTTTTCTTTCAATTTGATGCCATCCTTAGTTAACCATTGGTGGTGCATTCTCCTTGTGGAGTCTTTTTGTCATTGGGATATGCCTTTGTTGAGAGTTTTAAAGTATGTCCTTAAACGTCTGCCGCTGCTTCCCCACTCTTACCTTTGAACCTATTTTCCCATTCCACTGTTTGTCTTCATTATCTTGTAATTACCTTTATTTAAACGTAAAACACTATTTTCAGACTTTAATTTCATCAAACTGAATGTGGATTTCTGTCATGCTATGATCACTCTTACCTAGAGGATACTTGTTATTAATCCTGTCGCATGACACATTACTGATCTAAAATCTGCACCCTGGTTGTTCCAGAACATATAGTTCTAAGAAACTGTCCCAAATACAGCCAGTGAGCTAATCTCCAGGCTTCTTTAGCCAATTTAATTAATTCCATCTATGAGTAAATTAATATCTCTTGCTCTTAGTGCAGTACCTTTCATTACGAGCCCCCATTATTCCTTGATTTATACTCTAGGCTACAGCGTGGTTACTATCAGGGGATCTATACATTGTACTGCCACCAATGACTTTCCTTTGTTGTTTCTTACCTCCACCCACACTGATATCTTTTGATCCTCCAAACCAAATTCATTTCTCACCACTGTACTGATCTCATCCTTAATTTTAATTTTGCCAATTAAGGGACAATTTAACATGGCCAATCCACCTACCCTGCACATCTTTGGGTTGTGGGGGTGACACCCACACAGACACGGGGAGAATGTGCAAACTCCACACTGGACAGTGACCAGGGTCTCATCTTTTTATTTATGAAATATCCTTGAATATTCAAGTACCAGCTGTAGTTACCGTCTCTGTAATGGCTATAATATACTCAATTTTGTTCTATTTTTGCTATGAATTCATCCATCTTGTTACAAATGCTATCTCACATTTGCCTGGGTTTTGCCCCCACAACCCAAAGATGTGCAGGTAGGTGGATTTGGCCACGCTAAATTGACCCTTAATTGGAAAAAATGAATTGGGTACTGTAAATTTATATTTAAAAAAAAACAAATGCTATCTCACTTTCAACACGCCACCCTGCGCATACTTTGACTTTCAAAATTGCATTTCAAGGGAAGCATTCCACTCCCACCTCATCCCAGCTGATTAGTTTAAAGCCCTCTCTATAGCCTTAGGTATACAACTCGCCAGGACACTGGTCCCAGTGCAGTTCAGGTGAAGACTGATCCAACGGTATAAAGTTCCTCAGAAGTACCTAGTCTAAGGGGTGTGATTGCCTCCTGGAAAGATGTTGAGGTAATTTTCCCTCTCCCTGATGCATCGCAGTATCCTGGACGTGTATTACAGCTCATCAACTCGGAGCCACAGAAACTTAACTGTAGATGGGGTTGTTGTGAATCACACCGATGTGTGCTGGGTGCCACATGCTGCAGCTGGAACACATACTGTCCTACTATCTTTATTATGCTTTATTTCACTAAATGAGATTTAGAAAGATTAATCAACTGGTATCCATAATTATATTCAGAAGTTTAAATAGTTACAGTAATAAATGTAATACAATATTCTCCCCAGCACTAGTTTAAACTGCTGCCCCTGTTTAGAGGGATGATCAAATCTAAAATTCACCAATTATCTGGCTGCTCACCTATATAATGCCTTGAACATTGGAGGCTCAAAAATGTGTATAAAAATCTACGTACAATTCCCAAGCTAGTAGTGGTTCCTCACCCTACTCCAGCCTCTGCTCACTCTTTATATTTCCTTAAATTGCAGGACTCGCCCTTTAATTATAAAATTTAATTGGATTAAATTCCCCTTGGGACCTGCAAGTAGCAGATAGGATGGGGAACTTTTATCCTCTATGAATGACCTCTTTAGAAGAACAGCCTTAAACAATCAAGTAACAGGTCATGAGATATTTTAACAGTGGATGCATTTCTTCCTCTTGCGCATAAACATAAATTATTTTCTAGAACCAAACCAAAACATTCAGCTCAGTTTTTTTTATACGTTATAACCACCTGTCCCTACCTCTGAATTTAACTTTGCTTCTCATAAGCACCTATTTAGGCTGCCTTTTCCTTTCCTAGTAATGTGTTTCCAAAGCCATTTGTTAAAGTGAAATTAAAATGGTGTCCAAATGTAATGCCATCTGTCTATTATTTTCACCATTGTGAAATTTTAAAATTGCTGGAAGCTCAGAGAAGATCTCATCGGCATCTGAAAAGAGAAAAGACTGGTTACTGTCTCAGTTGGAGACCATTCAATGCTTCTTTACAGAACTGCTGGGCTTGCCTTTTCTGTTTGCTTTTACTTTATAATCCAGCAGCTAGCGATGGAATTTGATGCAACTAAGAATTTGTCTATGGCATGCACACAAGGTCACAGGTCTAATTCTTAGTCTGTGGATCATGCTCTTGTTTGCGAAAAAGTGAACATGATAGGTAAAACTTGTTAGGGTGGAGGTGTGGGCTTGGGTAGGGTGCTCTTTCCAAGAGCCGAAGCAGACTCGATGGGCCGAATGACCTCCTGCACTGTAAATTGTATGAAGTACTGCTCGATGTGATTTTGCGTTTGGCAGCAGTTGCTGAAAAATTCTGTGTTGTCGCATCTTGATATTTTTAGAAAATATTTAATTGAGGCATTTAACAATTTAAAATGTCAAATTTCAACAAAAACACAATAATAATCCACAACCCCCCCCCCCCCCCCCCCCCCCCCCCCCCCCCCCCCCCCCCCCCCCCCCCCCTCCCTCCCCCGGGCACAAATCCAGCCAACATGGCTTACACAAACAGTGCCACCTTCCCCAACCCCCCCCCCCCCCCCCCCCCCCCGGCACAGTGCGCACACCTATCCTCCACCTCCTCAAAATACCTGCTCATCCAGGCCACGTCATGGTGCCCTGTGGACCACCTTAAACTGTATTAGGCTGAGCCTGCCATGCGGCGAGGACGCATTAACTCTCCTCAGGGCATCCTCCCATAACCCAGCCTCCAAATCCCCACCCAGCTCTTCCTGCTTTCTCTTCATCTACCCTATAGGGGCCCCCTCCCTCTCCATCGGCTCCTTATAGATCTCGGAGACCTTCCCCTCTTGGTCGTCGTCTCTTAGACAGTCCCTTGGGGTAGAGGATGACTTGCTTCCACTAAAAATTAGTTGCCTGGTAACTGAAGAGCCAATGCATGATCTCCAGTCTCTATCACAGGTGGAGCAGGTGGTGGTTGGAGAAGCAAATGGATGGGGTGCCCGTGTTGACACATGCTCCTTTCGCTGTCGGCGTTTGGTTTCTGCTTGCTCTTGGTGAGGAAACTTGGTGTTCAGCTCCTTCCCACATGCTTTCCCTCCACTTTGGGCAGTCTTGGAGTGGGGATATTGCACTTTTTCAAGGAACCTTTGAGGGTGACCTCGAAACGTTTCCTCTGCCCTCCTGGTGCATGCTTGTCATGTTGAAGCTCTGATTAGAGCTCCTCGAGAGCCGCGTTAGGGACCTGGAGCTGGATGAACTTCGGATCATTCGGGAGGCGGAGGAGGTTATTGAGAGGAGTTATAGGGAGGTAGTCACACCTCAGGTAAAAGAAGAAGGTAGATGGGTTACCGTCAGGGGAGGGAGAGGGAACCGGCAGGCAGTGCAGGGATCCCCTGTGGTCGTTCCCCTCTATAACAAGTATACCGTTTTGGATACTGTTGCGGGGACGACTTACCAGGGGTAAGCAATGGGGCACAGGTCTCTGGCACAGAGTCTGTCCCTGTTGCTCAGAAGGGAAGGGAGAAGAGGAACAGAGCACTTGTCATTGGGGACTCCATAGTTAGAGGAACAGACAGGAGGTTCTGTGGGAACGAAAGAGACTTACGGTTGGTGTGTTGCCTCCCAGGTGCCAGGGTTCGTGATGTCTCTGATCGTGTTTTTGGGATCCTTAAGGGGGAGGGGGAGCAGCCCCAAGTCGTGGTCCACATAGGTACCAACGACATAGGTAGGAAGAGAGATGGGGATTTAAGACAGAAATTCAGGGAGCTAGGGTGGAAGCTGAGAGCTAGAACAAACAGAGTTGTTATCTCTGGGTTGTTACCCGTGCCACGTGCTAGCGAAGTGAGAAATAAGGAGAGAGGAGTTGAACACGTGGCTACAGGGATGGTGCAGGAGGGAGGGTTTTGGTTTCCTGGATAATTGGGGCTCATTCTGGGGTAGGTGGGACCTCTACAAACAGGATGGTCTTCACCTGAACCAGAGGGGTACCAATATCCTGGGGGGGGGAGATTTGCTAGTGCTCTTCGGGGGGGTTTAAACTAATTCAGCAGGGGGATGGGAACCTAAATTGTAGTCCCAGTGTACAGGATGTTGAGAGTAGTGAGGTCAGGGATAGGGTTAAAAGTTCGAAAGAGGGCACCGGCAAGCAAGACGCTGGTTTGAAGTGTGTCTACTTCAACGCCAGGAGCATCCGGAATAAGGTGGGTGAGCTTGCAGCATGGGTTGGTACCTGGGATCTCGATGTTGTGCCGATTTCGGAGACATGGGTAGAGCAGGGACAGGAATGGTTGTTGCAGGTTCCAGGATTTAGATGTTTCTGTAAGAACAGAGAAGATGGTAAAAGAGGGGGGGGTGTGGCATTGTTAATCAAGGAAAGTATTACGGCGGTAGAAAGGACGTTTGAGGACTCGTCTACTGAGGTAGTATGGGCTGAGGTTAGGAACAGGAGAGGTGAGGTCACCCTGTTGGGAGTTGTCTATAGACCTCCGAATAGTTCCAGAGATGTAGAGGAAAAGATTGCAAAGATGATTCTCGACAGGAGCGAGAGTAACAGGGTAGTTGTTATGGGGGACTTTAACTTTCCAAATATTGACTGGAAATACTATAGTTCGAGTACTATAGATGGGTCAGTTTTTGTACAGTGTGTGCAGGAGGGTTTTCTGACACAGTATGTAGACAGGCCAACAAGGGGCGAGGCCACATTGGATTTGGTACTGGGTAATGAACCCGGCCAGGTGTTAGATTTAGATGTAGGTGAGCACTTTGGTGATAGTGATCACAACTCGGTTATGTTTACTTTAGCAATGGGCAGGGATAGGTATATACCGCAAGGCAAGAATTATAGCTGGGGGAAAGGCAATTATGATGCTATTCAGCAAGATTTAGGATGTATAGGATGGGGAAGGAAACTGCAGGGGATGGGTACAATCGAAATGTGGAGCTTTTTCAAGGAACAGCTACTGCGTGTCCTTGATAAGTATGTACCTGTCAGGCAGGGAGGAAGTTGTCGAGCAAGGGAACCGTGGTTTACTAAGGAAGTTGAAGCACTTGTCAAGAGGAAGAAGAAGGCTTATGTTAGGATGAGACATGAAGGCTCAGTTAGGGCACTTGAGAGTTACAAGTTAGCCAGGAAGGACCTAAAGGGAGAGTTAAGAAGAGCGAGGAGAGGACACGAAAAGTCGTTGGCGGATAGGATCAAGGAAAACCCTAAGGCTTTCTATAGGTTTATCAGGAACAAAAGAATGACTAGAGTAAGATTAGGGCCAATCAAGGATAGTAGTGGAAAGTTGTGTGTGGAATCAGAGGAGATGGGGGAAAGCGTTAAATGGATATTTTTCGTCAGTGTTTACACTGGAGAAAGACAATGTTGTCGAGGAGAACACTCAGGTTCAGTCGACCAGGCTAGATGGAATTGAGGTTCAAAAGGAGGAGGTGTTAGCAATTTTGGAAAATGTCAAAATAGATAAGTTCCCTGGGCCAGATGGGATTTATCCTAGGATTCTCTGGGAAGCCAGGGAGGAGATTGCAGAGCCTTTGTCCTTGATCTTTATGTCGTCTTTGTCGACAGGAATAGTGCCGGAAGACTGGAGGATAGCAAATGTTGTCCCCTTGTTCAAGTAGGGGAGTAGAGACAACCCTGGTAATTATAGACCTATGAGCCTTACTTCGGTTGTGGGTAAAATGTTGGAAAAGGTTATAAGAGATATGGTTTATAATCATCTTGAAAAGAACAAGTTGATTAGCGATAGTCAACACGGTTTTGTGAAGGGTAGGTCATGCCTCACAAACCTTATTGAGTTTTTTGAGAAGGTGACCAAACAGGTGGATCAGGGTAAAGTGGTTGATGTGGTGTATATGGATTTCAGTAAAGCGTTTGATAAGGTTCCCCACGGTAGGCTATTGCAGAAAATAAGGAAGTATGGGATTGAAGGTGATTTAGCGGTTTGGATCAGTAATTGGCTAGCTGAAAGAAGACAGAGGGTGGTGGTTGATGGCAAATGTTCATCCTGGAGTTCAGTTACTAGTGGTGTACCGCAAGGATCTGTTTTGGGGCCACTGCTGTTTGTCATTTTTATAAATGACCTGGAAGAGGGTGTAGAAGGATGGGTTAGTAAATTTGCAGATGACACGAAGGTCGGTGGAGTTGTGGATAGTGCTGAAGGATGTTATAGGATACAGAGGGACATAGATAAGCTGCAGAGCTGGGCTGAGAGGTGGCAGATGGAGTTTAATGCGGAAAAGTGTGAGGTGGTTCACTTTGGAAGGAGTAACAGGAATGCAGAGTACTGGGCTAATGGCAAGATTCTTGGTAGTGTAGATGAATAGAGAGATCTCGGCATCCAGGTACATAAATCCCTGAAAGTTGCCACCCAGGTTAATAGGGCTGTTAAGAAGGCATATGGTGTGCTAGCCTTTATCAGCAGGGGGATTGAGTTTCGGAGCCACAAGGTCATGCTGCAGCTGTACATAACTCTGGTGCGGCCGCACCTGGAGTACTGTGTGCAATTCTGGCCACCACATTATAGGAAGGATGTGGAAGCTTTGGAAAGGGTTCAGAGGAGATTTACTAGGATGTTGCCTGGTATGGAGGGAAGGTCTTATGAGGAAAGGCTCAGGGAATTGAGGTTGTTTTCGTTAGAGAGGAGAAGGCTGAGAGGTGACTTAATAGAGACATATAAGATAGTCAGAGGGTTAGATAGGGTGGACAGTGAGAGTCTTTTTCCTAGGATGGTGATGACCAACACGAGGGGACATAGCTTTAAATTGAGGGGTGATAGATATAGGACAGATGTCAGAGGCAATTTCTTTACTCAGAGTAGTAGGGGTGTGGAACGCCCTGCCTGCAACAGTAGTAGACTCGCCAACTTTAAGGGCATTTAAGTGGTCACTGGATAGACATATGGATGAAAATGGAATAGTGTAGGTCAGATAGGCTTCAGATGGTTTCACCGGGCGGCGCAACATCGAGGGCCGAAGGGTCCGTACTGCGCTGTAGTGTTCTATGTTCTCTATGTTCTAGAGCGCTTGTTTCGGGCGTCTTGTGTCAGACATGCAGACAATGTGGCCAATGCTTCAATGCTGGGGATGTTTGCCTGAACGAGAGAGCACTGACATTGGTGTGCTTACCCTGCCAGTGGATTTGCAGGATCTTGCCGAGGCAGCGCTGGTGGTACTTCTCCGGTGTTTTGAGGTACCTGCTGTACATGGCCCACATCTCTTAGCCATATAGGAATGTGGGTATCACTACTGGTTTGTAAACCAGGAGCTTCGTGTCAGGTGTGAGGCCCTGGTCTTCAAACACACTTTTCCTCAGGCAACCAAAGGCTGTGCTGGCTGGCACACTTTAAAATAAATAAATAAATAAATAATTTACAGGATGTGAGCATCATTGATGAGGCCAGCATTTATTGCCCATCCCTAGTTGCCCTTGAAAAGGTGGTGGTGAGCTGCTGCCGCCCCCAAAATGTATTTACACCCACAGTGCAGTGAAGGAATTCCAGGATTCTAACCAGTGACAGTGAAGGAACACTGATTTATTTCCACATTAGGATGGTGTGACTTGGGAGGGGAACCTGTGGTGCTGTTCTCATGTATTTGCTGCTCTTGTCCTTCTGGATAGTAGCAGTTGTGGGATTACCTAAGGACATTTGGCGAGTTCCTGGAGTATTTCTTGTCAGTACAAAATGCTGTTACTGTTTGTCGGTAGTGGAGGGGGTGAATATTTGTGGAAAGGGTACAATTCAAACGAACTGTTTTGTCCTGGATGGTGTGAAGTTTCTTGTGTTGTTGGAGCTGAACTCTTCCAGGCAAGTGGAGAGTATTCCATCACACTCCTGACATGTGCCTTGTAGATTGCTTAAACTATACAAGATGCTAGTTAGAGCACACCTGGAATACTGTGGTTTTGGTCCCTTATCTAAGGAAGATGAACTGGCATTGGAGACAGTGCAGAGCAGATTCAGTCGGTTGATGTCTCGGGATTTTCTTTTTTTAAATTTTAAAAATAAATTTAAAGTACCCCATTCTTTTTATTCTAATTAAGGGGCAATTTAGTGTGGCCAATCCACCTACCCTGCACATCTTTGTGTGCAGACATGGGGGGGGGGGATGTGCAAACTCCACACAGACAGTGACCCAGGGCTGGATTGAACCCAGGTCCCTTGGAGTTGCGGCAGCAGTGCTAACTATTGTGCTACTCCAAGGGATTTTCTTAGGAGAAGTTGAGCAGAAAGGACCTGTTGTCCGAGTTTAGAAGAATGAAAGGTGACTTTATTGAGACATATAGGATTCTTGGAGCTTTACAGGTTAGATGCTGAGAGGATGTTTCTCCTTGTGGGAGAGTCTAGGACCAGAGGGCATAATCTGAGTAAGGGATCTCCCATTTTAAGACCGAGGAGGAAGGATTTCTTTCCTGAGGGTAGTGCATCTGTGCAATTCTATACCGAAGAGGGCTGTAGAGGCTGAGTTGTTAAGTATGTTCAAGGCTGAGATGGGCAGAGTTTTAATCAGTAAGGGAATCAAGGGGTAATAGGGATAAGGTGGGAAAGTGGAGTTCAGGACAATCATATATCACCAGATCGGTCATAATCTAATTGAACGGTGGACTCTGCGCCGAATGGACTACTTTTGCTATATTTTATCGTCTTATTGACAGACTTTGGGGAGTCATAAGATGAATAACTTGCTGTAGGATTCCTAGCCTCTGACCTGCTCTTGTAGCCACAGTGTTTATATGGCTAGTCCAGTTCAGTTTTTGGTCAATGATAACTCCAAGGATGTAGATAGTGGGGTATTTAGCAATGGTAATGTCATTGAATGTCAAGGAGCAATGGTTAGATACTGTCTTGTTGGAGATGGCCTGGCATTTGTGTGGCGGGAATGTTACTTGCCATTTGTCAGCCCAAGTCTGGAGATTGTCCAGGTTTTGCTGCATTTGCACATGGAGAGCCATGGATGGTGCTGAGCACTGCAGCCATCAGCAAAAATCTCCACTTCTGACCTTTTGATGGCTGGAAGGTCATTGATGAAGCAGCTAAAGATGTTTGGGCCTTGGACACTGCCCTGAGGAACTCTTGCAGTGATGTCCTGGGACTGAGGTGATTAACCTCCAATCACCACAACCATCTTCCTTTATGCCAGGTATGACTCCAACCAGCAGACCGTTTCCCCCTGATTCCAATTGACTCCAGCTTTGCTTGGGCTCCCTGATGCCATTCCCAGTCAAATGCTGCCTTGATGTCGAGGCATCATTCTCACCTCACCTCTGGAATTCAGATCTTTTTGTCCATTTTGGAATCAAGGCTATAATGAGGACAAGAGCCGAGTGATCCTGGCGGAACCCAAACTGCGTTACTGAGCAGATTATTGCTAAAGGCTATTGCTGATGTGGTGTTGAACCACGTCGTCGATGTCTGTCCTTGTTGACAGTAGGCTCCCAAGTTATGGAAATGGGACAATCGTGCCTAAGGCCTCATCATGGTTCTTGATAACCCGGGGTGGGGGGGGTGCAGGGTGCAGTACTGTGACAATGGCCTGGAGCTCGACTTCCTAGTGAGCACAGGCGCTAGCATTGTCTGTGTACTGTAGTTCAATTACAGAGGGTGGGATGACCTTGGATCTGGCCTACAGAGGTTGAGCAGATTCCCCTTTGTTTTGTCATTTTGCTCCACTCCATCAGGTAGCTTGCTGAGAGTGAGATGGCGCATTGCAGCAGGGAAGATCAAGAAGAGCAACAGTACAATGACACAACTTTGCTTGACCCCCGTCCAAACGTGAATTGTGTCTGTGGTGGATCGTCAGAACGCATGTCATTGTGGAGCAAGCAGAAGATGATTAGGTTTTGGAGGCAACCAAAACTGAGAAGGACACTATTATTCCGCTCTGGCCTTTGTGACATCAAAGAAGGTCATGTACATATGTTGGTGCTGTTCCCTGCATTTCTCTTGTCATGTGGTGAAGATCATGTCTGTTGTGCCCCTTAGGCGCAGAATACGCATTAAGACTCTTGGAATTGCTCTTCAGCCATAGGGAGAAGCCGAGTTAGGAAGACTCTTGCATAACCTTCCCTATAGACGACAGCAGGGAAATTCCTCTGTAGTTACTGTAGTCTGACTTGTTACCTTTCTTCAATATGATCATGATTTCTGCGTCTGATATCTCCTGGCATGTCCTCCCTCCAGATAAGGAAAATGTGACCATGTATTCATGCCAGTAGTGCTTCTCTACCTCTCATTTGTATCGCAGCAACAACTCCTCCTCCCCTGTCAGCAGAGCAATCTTCTCTCTCTCTCTCCCCCCCCCATTAACAACACAACAATTCCAACCCCCTTAGCAAACTTATCATCTGCTCCCCCCACATAGCGCCAAACATCCTACCCACTATTGTTTCTACCCCCCCTCCTCTGCTCGGACATGCATATTCAAAAAACATAGTTACAACCTAACCCAAAGAAAAGAAAAAGAAGATCCATCCACTCTTCCCCCGCCAGCAGCTGGTTAACTTACAAAACTGAGCAATAGCCCAAGAATCAATATTACAACCATTTCACATACAGTTCAAAAGCGAGAATAACTTTAACAAAATCGATAAAGCTTTACCCGTACCAAGAGTTTAGTGTCCTCAGTCACTTGCCAGCCCTTTACTTTTAATAATGTCCATTGCCTCGTCCGGCGACTCGAAATAGAGTTCCTGATCTTTAAAAGTGACCAATAAACAAGCTGGATACAGCAGCCCAAACTTCACATTCCTCTTGAAAAGGGTCGATTTTACTCTGAAACCCGCTCTTTTGGCCAGATTTGCACCCAGGTCCTGGTAGATGCGCAGCTCGCTGTTCTCCCACTTGCAGCTCCGTGTCTGCTTGGCCCACTGCAAAATTTGTTCCTTATCCAGGAACTGGTGCATTCACACCACCATTGCCCTTGGCAGCTCGTTCACACATGGTCTCCTCGCAAGCATTCTGTGCTCTCTATCCACTTCCAAGTGTCAAGCAAATACCCCATCACCCATTAATTTCTCAAGCATATTCACCACATAGGCCCTTGCGTCCGTTCCCTCGCAGCCCTCGGAGGTCAGCGATCCTCAAGTTCTGTCGACAGGACCTGTTCTCCAGGTCCTCCATCTTCTCTTGCAGCCTTTTCTGCTGATCCCTCAACATCCCCACCTGTAACTCCAGCGCAGTTAGGTGTTCCTCGTGCTCGCCCACCTTCTCCTCAACCTTCTGGATTTCTCAACCTTGGGCTTTCAGACTCTGCTCCACGCTGTCGATCCATGCCTTGATAAGGTCTAGATCTTCCTCCTTTTGGTTGGTGCAACCCTCCTGAATAAATTTCACCAGCTGCTCTGTTGACCACTGGACCACTGAGCCAATACCCTGCACCTCCACCATGTTTTCTGTGCTGTGGATTTTACACATGCCTTCTCTGCTTGATTTTTCTTTCTTGTACGACCACTTCTGGTCCACGTCTCCATATACTGGTGTGGGATTCCTCCCCTCTGTCACATCCACTCCCAATTTTTCAAATAAAATTCGAAATAAGTCGGGGAAAAAGTACAAAAGGTCTGTCGCAAGCGGGAGCTACCAAATGTGCGACGTCCGCTGCCTCTCTTGTTGATGAGTACTTCTCCATTCCAGGCCAGCAGTGGGGTGGATCCTAGGGTGCCTGGGCCGTGGCTGGTCTTGACTGCTCAAGAAACCTTGTGTATCATGGTTGTTGGCTAACTCCTGAATCTCCTGAGGTTTCTCCACCCACCAAGATGCCTGTACGTGTGTTATTTTAACGTGAAGTGACTGTTGCTACTCGACCAAGGCCGTACTCCGTGAATCCCATGTGGTGGCTGGTGTGTGAAGGTCTAAGATGACTAGAAACCAGGCTTTGCTGTATGAGCCTAGGATATGTAAGCGCATACTCCTACTGTTTTCCCCCTCCCTCTCCTTTCCATAAGAACACTCTCTTGGGATTCATAATGTGCATGGTAGGCTCATGAATGGCACCGGCCTGTATGCTATTTGGTATAGGGCAGCCTGAAAGCTGCTCCACGCTGGGTTCATCACCAACCTCCCATGCCACTGACTTCTTCCTCTTTCTTCCCCCCCCCCCCCCCAAATAATCAGGCAAGCTTGTAATGTAGCTAATTTACGAGCAGTGACTTCAATTCATATACAGGAATCCTTTCTTTGCAAACAAAAGGAATATGTTCGAGCCTTGTGTGTTTTTTTGAATTGCATGAGAGTTTGGGTAGCCTTTAGTTCCCCATTTCTCTCTGGCAATGGCTCGACTAAAGTCATCTTGCCAACTAACCACCCTTTTGTGATCAGCATAAATAGTTGTGATCATTTGAAAATTGTTCTGGTGAGCACAAGACGAAAAGCTTTGGCAACATACCTATCTTCTCAGCAATAGAAAGCAACTGTTTATATAGTAGCCAAACTTGTATTTCACTTGTGTAACCTGACAAAATTGGCACCAAACCAAATGAAGTATGAGCACAGGTGACCGAAAAGCTAGGAGAGACTCTTTCTTGCAAGGTTTAAGTTTGAAAGGTGAGAAGGGGCAGGGAATGTTTCTGGAGTGAATTCCAAAGCTGAGAACCGAGGGAACTGAGGGCACGGCTAATGGTGGTGGGAAGAGGGAGACGAGTAATGCACACAAGGCAAGAGTTCTCTATGGGCTGCAGACTGGGGGAGATTACTAAGATAGGAGGAGGTGAGGTCTAAGAGATTTGTGTGTGGAAAATAATTTTTCGAAGAATCACTTAGTGCAGAAAGAGGCCATTTGGCCTATTGAGTCTGCACTGACCCTCTAAAGAGCACCTTACCCAGATCCATTCCCCCACCCCAATCCCGTAACCCCACTAACAGGCAGTTTAACATGGTCAATCCACCTAATCTGCACATCTTTGGACTGTGGGAGGAAACAGAGCATCCGGAGGAAACCCACACAGGCGTGGGGGGGGGGGGGGGGGGGGGGGGGGGAGGGGGGGGGGGGGGGGGGGGGTTGCAAACTCCACAGTCACCCAAGGCTGCAATTGAACGCAGGTCCTTGGCGTTGTAAGGCAGCTGTGCAAACCACTGTCACCCATTTTGAAAGGTGGAGGATAGGCAACCGGGGTAGCAGAATTGGAACAGAGTAGATCTGGAGGTAACAAAGGTCATAGATGGCAGAGCTGAAACAGAGCACAAATGGGCAATGTTACAGATATGGGAGTAGGAAACCTGTGATGGGGAACCTTCAAGTTCGGAAGCTCAGTTTTAGGGTTCCAATAGGTTACTGAGGTCGCAAACAGTCTTGTCCAGCCTTAGATATTTGCCGGTGAGATGTTGGAATTTTAGATAAAGGTATTAGTAGTCCTTGTATGTGGCCTGTGTACTAGAATCACGTATTTAGCGACATCTTTTTACTGGCTGCCGTGGCTCCACAAGCTGTTTGTCATTTAAGTTTAGAAAAGGTGGGTCTACCATCATACCTGATGGTGGATAGTGTGGACCTTTTTCAACAATAGTAGCTGTTAAGGTCTGCCACTAAAGCTGCAACTTCAAGAACACCTCATAGAACTCCCCTTCAGCGTTTTCTTTTGGTTTTCTTAAAAAGTGGTTAATGAAATGAAATGAAAATTGCTTATTGTCACGAGTAGGCTTCAATGAAGTTACTGTGAAAAGCCCCTAGTCGCCACATTCCGGCGCCTGTCCGGGGAGGCTGGTACGGGAATCGAACCATGCTGCTGGCCTGCCTGGTCTGCTTTAAAAGCCAGCGATTTAGCCGAGTGAGCTAAACCAGCCCCTGTGAGCTAAACCATCCCCTGGTTTATGAAAAGGCTTGTTTGTTTTTGACGTGCACTCATCCAAATCCTACTGCAGCAGTGATGTTAAAACATTTTCTGTGATTTTTCTTCCTTGTGTCTTTGTGATTTCTAAACATGCCTTTGTTTTCTGTGACTGTTGGAGTAGCTTGTTCTGTTACATTTTGCATTTATTACGGGGGGGGGGGGGGGGGGGGAGGGACAGATTAGCGAACAGACTTCACTTATTGCAGCATCCGTTTGATGCCAATTTCACGCTGGTATTGATGCAAATCCAGTGCTAAATTTGTAATACAGCAACACTGATATGCAAATCCCCACCTTTACGTGACTGCCTCCCAGACTTTTGCAAATATCTGATGCCATTTTCACATGGTGTTGGCTCCAGTGGTCATCTGATTGCCAGCATAGTGCACATAAACTGTGTCACAATATCACTATTGACAGAGGAATCAGCCTGTTAATAAGCTTGGTCAGTTCAATTCTTCTTGTGCTTTGTAAGTTGTGTGAAAATGAGAGCCTGGTGCTTTGTGACTGGGTCTGAATTTGGCTCCGGAACCAAGGTAAAGCAGCATAAGCACACAGTAGCTGCTTCCTCTGGCTGCAAAACAGCAAAACTGAAAATGCATATTGATGCTGTGAAAATGTAAATTAATTAGGAGGTGCGATCTGTTTCTCTGATGCATAGTGACAAATTTTCAGAGGACAAATTTTCAACGAGACTCAATCTCAACACAAGATTAATACAAATCTACTTTTATTCTTTGATAGTTGTAACCCACTGAAAATAAATTGGGATTATTTTTGACAATGCTGATGCACTAGGCCAGAATTCTGGCCGGTTGTGATGTTGCAATTGTACAGGTGTCGGTGAGACCACACCTGGAGTATTGTGTCCAGGTTTAGTCTCCTAATTTGAAGATGGATGTGGCGGCATTGGAGGCAGTTCAGAGGAAATTCGCCAGATTGATTCCAGAGTTGAAAGGGTTGACGTATGAGGAGAGATTAAACAGTTTGGTTTGAACTCACTGGAGTTTAGAAGGATGAGAGTGGATCTGATTGAGATGTATAAAATACTAAATAGGATTGATAAAGTAAACGTAGACCAAATAATAATCCTTATTACTGTCACAAGTAAGCTTACATTAACACTGCAATGAAGTTACTGTACAAATCCTCCAGCTGCCACTCCGGCACCTGTTCGGGTACACTGAGGGAGAATTCAGAATGTCCAATTCACCTGACGAGCAATCTTTCGCGACTTGTGGAAGGAAACCTGAGCACCCGGACAAAACCCACACAGACACAGGGAGAACATGCAGACTCTGCGCAGATAGTGACCCAAGTGGAAATCGAACTTGGAATCCTGGCACTGTGAAGCAACAGTGTTAACCACTGTGCTACCGTGCCATCCAAAATGTTTCCCCTTGTGGGGCAACTAGAACGAGAGATCACAGATATAGGTTGAGAGGTGGTAAATTTAGAACTGAGATGAAGAGGAACTACTTCTCTCAGAGGGTGATGAATATGTGGATCTCGCTGCCTCATAGTGCGGTGGAATCTGAGTCATTAAATGGTTTCAAGAAAGAGATGGATATATTTTTGATTTTAAAAAACTGGTTAAAGGGATATGGGGAACAGATAGGGAAATGGATTTGAGACCAGGAAGAGATCCGCCATGGTCTGACTGAATGGCAGAGCAGGCTCGAAGGGATGAGTTTCCTACTTCTGCTCCTAATTCTTATTCAACTAATGCTGACCTGGATTAAATAATCAGTATTTCTGCTGCAGTCAGTAATAGTTGTGGCCAGGTTTAGGATGTTAAATTTTGCTTTTTTGTCTGTTGTTCAACGTTGCCAGGTGCAACAGCCAATTCAGTGCTGACCCCAGGGTGACCGTTTAGTTCAATTTTCAATGTATTTGGACATCTTCACCTCCACTGACTGTCAGTCTGGGATTAATTTCCCACTTGGTGATCAAACTCTGATATCAGCTAACAGACTGGAAACCTATCTCTGCTTCCTGGGTTTCATGGCTCCATCTTGCCACATTCTATCAAGCAATTGCAATGTTGAAAAATCATGTTTTTATTTTGTTGAAGGACCAGACAGCACTGCCCTGCATCATGCCAGTCTGCTTATGGCCACCCAGTCAAATCTCTTATTTTAATGTGAGGTAGGATTGTGTGTTTTGTGCAAGTCCCTTGAACTACATCTCCATTGTTTTAAATCTGAGAAGTGGGAAGCTTTGTCTTGGATTTCCTCCAGCAAATAAGACCGGTTACCATTGAAAGGAATGTGGATGGGATGCATTACCAAAAGAGTGGTTGGGAGTTTTGGGATGCTCTGTGGGTTGATCCTAAAGCTTTAACTTGCATTTTCGGCAGTAACCACAGTACCAATTTATGTAGAAGGTCAGTGGCTCAGGTGTGGCTATGAGTCTTCCTTCAATTACATTATAGGGCATCTTTTCTTCAGAAATTGGAATCATTCAATGTATAAGTAGGAAATATTGTAAATGAAAATAAAACTTTGATTTTCCTCCCTTACAGATCTGTGACTTTGGACTGGCACGTGTGGCTGACCCTGACCATGATCATACTGGGTTCCTGACAGAATATGTTGCCACCCGTTGGTACCGAGCACCTGAGATTATGCTGAACTCCAAGGTGAGCTTTTGGACTGTTTTATTTTTAACGTTGAACCAGAGTTAGCCCACTACTTGAGGCTCTGAATACAAAACAAATCTTGTAATATCCTGAAAGCGTGGTCCCTCCCTCTGTCCAGCAGTCCCTAAAGGTGGCTTTACTGTCCTTTTGCAACAGCATGACAGCTTCAACCTATTCCTTAATGGATTGGACTTCAAAAGAAAACAAGTGACATTGTGAATTGATAACTTTTGTTCCAATTATTCAGATTAAAATATTAAGTCCACCCCCTGATGCCAAGCCTGGGGAGCAGTATTGAAAATTATAGTACAGAGAACTATTATTGTTAATGGTCAGCCACATATTTTGATTTGGAAAGTTGACTTGCCTCTGACTAGGTTTGCTTTCCTTACTGCCACGTACTCGTCTGCTTATTGGAAGGTACTCCGTTTGTAATTTGGTGACATTTGTCTTGTACTTTTTTAAAAATAAACATTTTTTTGAGGTATTTTTAGTTTTACAACAACGACAAAATAAACAATATACATAAGTCTATAAACATAGTGCAAAAAAGAGCCTGCTTCCTCCCTTACAGGTCCCACCTTTATTAACGCCCTACTCTAAACTAAACAACCCCTCCCCTCTTCCCCCCCCTTCTGCTGACGATTAATTTTCTGTAAAGAAGTTGATGAACGGTTGCCACCTCCGGGTGAACCTTTGCAGTGACCGTCTCAAGGTGAACTTGATTTTCTCCAAGCAGAGAAAGCTAGCCATGCCAGTAAGCCAGGTCTCCGACTTCGGGGGCTTTGAGTCACTCCAAGCTAATAATATCCGTCTCCGTGCTACCAGGGAAGCAAAGGCTGGAATGTCTGCCTCTTTCTCCTTCTGGATTCCCGGATCGTCCGACATCTGAAAATCGCCACCTCCTGACTCGTGCCACCTTTGTTTTTAACACCGTGGACATGGTGTCTGCAAACCCCTGCCAGAATCCCCTAAGCTTTGGGCATGCCCAGAACATATGGACATGGTTCGCTGGCCCTCCCGCACACTTTGCACACCTGTCTTCTACACCAAAGAACCTGCTCATCTGGGCCACTGCATGTGAGCCCAGTGAACAACCTTGAACTGTATGAGGCTGAGCCTGGCGCACGTTGTGGACGCATTGACTCTACTCAACGCATCCGCCCAGAGACCATCCTCTATCTCTCCTCCTAACTCCTCTTCCCATTTGCGCTTCAGCTCCTCAGTCTGCATGTCCTCTGATCCCATGAACTCCTTAAAGGTGTCGGAGACCTTCCTTTCTCCCACCCACACTCTGAAAACTACCCTATCCTGTATCCCCCTTGGTGGTAGGAGCCGGAAGGTTGAGACCTGTCTAAGTAGGAAGTCCCGCACCGGCAGGTACCTACATTTGTTTCCCCTCGCCAGTCCAAATTTCTCCTCCAGCTCCCTCAAGCGAGGAAAGTTCCCTTCTATAAACATATCCCCCATCATCTCAATTCCTGCCCTCTGCCATCTCCGACCCCCCCCCCCCCCCCCCCCCCCCCCCGGTCGTCCATCCTTCCCGGGGCAAACCGGTGGTTATTGCATATTGGGGACCAGACCGATGCTCCTACATGCTTCCTCCATGGCCCCCAGAGTACCATGCCTGCGGGAACGGCAGAGGCGCCGTTATCAACGCCCCAGGCTGGTGCCCTTACATGCAGCCGCCTCCATACGCTCCCATGCCGACCCTCTCCCCACCACCCACTTCCTGATCATGGCTATATTTGCCGCCCAATAATAGTTAGAGGTCTGGCAGCGCCAGCCCGCCCCCTCCCTGGCTCCGCTCAATAATCCCCTTTTTTATTCCCGGGGTCTTGCCCGCCCGTGATAACTTTGTTAAGCCGTTTAAAAAAGGTCTGCGGAATAAAGATGGGGGAGACACTGGAACACAAACATGAATCCTGGAAGGACCATCACTGTCTGAACCCTCCCAGCTAGTGACAACGGGAGCGCGTCCCACCTCTGAAAATTGTCCTTCATTTGGTCCACCAGACGGGTCAGATTAAGTTTGTGTAACCGTTCCCATTCCCGCGTCCTGCCCCTTGAGGCTCTCAGCACAATTGCCAGTGGCTCTATAGCTAGCGCGAACAACAATGGGGAGAGGGGGTATACCTGTCTCGTCCCCCGGTGCAGTCTAACGTAGTCCGATGCTGTCCTATTTCTCCGTATGCTTGCCACAGGTGCCTGAAACAGCAACCTGACCCAGCCAATAAAGCCCAGTCCAAATCCGAACCGTCCCAGTACCTCCCACAGATATTCCCATTCTACTCGATTAAAAGCTTTTGCTGCGTCTATTGCGACCACTACCTCCATCTCCCTACCTTCTGGGGGCATCATGATCGCATTTAGCAACCTTCTTACATTGGATACCAACTGCCTTCCCTTAATGAACCCCGTTTTGGTCCTCCCCAATCACGTCGGGGACACAGTCTTCAATCCTAGAGGACAAAGGTTTGACCAGCAATTTGGCGTCCACATTCAATAGGGATATTGGTCTGCAGGACCCACAGCGCTCCGGATCCTAATCCCACTTCAGAATCAGTCAGATCGTGGCCTGTGACATCGTCGGAGGAAGCACCCCTCTCCCTTGCCTCATTGAATATCCTCATCAACAGCAGCCCCAATATCCCAGCGAACTTTTCATAGAACTCCGCTGGGTACTCATCCGGCCCCGGGTCCTTACCCGACTGCATGGCCTTCAGACCCTCCACTATCTCTTCAATCCCAATCGGGGCCACCAGCCCATCTACCAGCTTCCTGTCCACCTTCGGGAAATTCAGCCCCCCTAGGAAGTGCCTCATCTCCTCCGGCCCCGGTGGGGGTTCTGACTACAGCCGACTGTAAAAATCCTTAAATGCCTTATTCATCCCTGTTGAGTCTCCCACCAGGTTCCCGTCTCCATCCTTTACTTTCCCTATCTCCCTGGCTACCTCCCTCTTTCTAAGCTGCTGTGCAAGCATTCTGCTGGCCTTCTCCCCATCCTCCTAAATCGTCCCCCCCGCCTTTCTCAGCTGCTCCACCGCCCTCCCTGTGGTTAACTAGCCGGACTCGCCTGTAGCCTCCGCCGTTCCCTTAAAAGCCCTGCCTCTGGGGTCTCCGCATACCTCCTGTCAACCTGTATTATCTCCTTTACCAGTCGGTCTGTCTCTGTCCTGTCTATTTTCTCCCTGTGGGCCCGTATCGAGATCAGCTCCCCACTAACAACGCCTTCAATGCCTCCCAGACCACCGCTGCCGAAATTTCCCCCGTGTCATTGACCTCCAGGTAATTCTGAATACATTTCCTCAACCGCCTGCACACTACCTCGTCCACTAAAAGCCCCACATCTAACCTCCAGTGCGGGCGCTGATTACTGTCTTTACCAATCTGCAGGTCAACCCAGTGCGGTGCATGGTCTGAGATCGTGAACGCCGAGTACCCCGCGTCCCTGTCGGTAGAGCCCTGCTGAGGCGCCCCCCCCCCCCCCCCCCCCCCCCTCCCCCCCCCCCCCCCCCCCCCCCCCCCACCCCACCATTGCTGGCACCCTGCCCCATTTTTGAGTTTGACCGGTCTAAACCAGGGTCAGTAACTATTGAAGTCCCCTCCCATAACCAGCTTATGCGAATCCAGGTCCAGTACCTTCCCCAGCATCCTCTTTTCAGCTCCACATCGTCCCAGTTTGGCGCAGATACATTTACTAGTACCACCTGCACCACCTCCAATTTCCCTTCAGTAATGTACCAGTCTCTCCCATCTGAAACTATTCTTCCCGTCTCAAATTCCACTCGCTTGTTGATCAGGATCGCGACCCCTCTGGTCTTTGAGTCCAGCCCCTAGTGGAAAACCTGTCCGACCCAACCTTTCCTTAACCTAATCTGGTCAGCTACTCTAAGGTGCGTCTCCTGCAACATTACCACGACCGCCTTCAGTCCTCTCAAGTGCGCGAGCATGCGTGCCCTCTTGACTGACCCATTGAGCCCTCTTACATTCCAGGTAATCAGTCTAGTTGGGGGGCTCATCGCACCCCCACCTTCGCCAATCAACCATCCCCTCTCTCGGGCCAGTCGTCAGCCCGCACCTCACGCCACCACTGACCTGCCCCCAGGCAGCCTTTGCCCCCGACCCCCTCTCTGTCCCTCAGCAAAAGTCCCTCCCTCGTCAGCAGAATATTTAAACACACCCCCCCCCCCCAGTATCCACAAAATAAATCACCCCTTTTGATAAGCCTAGCATCTGATCGCCCCACACTACGCTTCCGTGAGCTAGCCCGCCTGGCTAGCTTGGTGGCCCTCACTCCTGGTGCCAGTCATCCCCACCCCCCGCTCATACATCCACATTCAAATGGAAAAAAATTCCCAACACAATTGTTTGACAGAGGTATAAAAATAACACAAGTTGAACTCGAACAAAAAAAAAATCAAGCAAAAGATCCAGCATCTGAACAAACACACCTCCATCCCCCAACAGTGCAGATGCAAACTTTACCTCACTCAGCTTTGCAGCTGGCCCCAGATCCATACAACAGGCATTACAAATAACGTTGGAAAAGGAAGAAACAAGAAACTTTTTTTTGAAAAACATAAACACTACAGCAAAATGCAAAGTTCTCAGGCCGACACCAGTCCTTTCCTTTTCGTGAAGTCCAGAACTTCCTCAGGCGACTCGAAATAGAAATGTTGTTCCTCGTATGTGACCCAGAGGCGGGCTGGGTGCAACAGCCCAAACTTCACCTTTTCCTCAAAGAGTCGACCTGAACTGGTTAAATCCCGCTCTTTTCCTGGCCACCTCCGTACTCGGGTCTTGATAAATCCGCAGGATACTGTTGTCCCATTTGCAGCTCGTTGTCTGCTTGGCCCACTGTAAAACGCGCTCCTTATCCAGATATCTGTGGAATCTCACCACCATTGCCCTCCCGGGAGGGGGGGGGGGGGGGGGTCTCCCATTCACGGCTTCCTCGCAAGAGCTCCGTGAGCTCTGTCCACATCCAGGTCGGGGGATTGCCCCACCCCCTCCCAGCAGCTTCTCGAACATGGCCGCTATATATGCCCCAGCATCCGCCCCTTTGGATCCCTCCGGGAGCCCAATGATCCTCGAGCTCTGCCGGCGGGACCTCTAGGTCCTCCACCTTCTCCAGGAGCCTTTTATGCTGATCTCTTAGCATCCCCACCTCCAACTCCACTGCTGTTTGATGTTCCTCCTGGTTAGCCAGCGCCTTCTCTACTTTCTGGATTGCCTTTTCTTGGGCATCCAGTCTAGGTTCCAGCCGCGAAATTGCCTCTTTAATCGGGTCCAAGCAGTCCTGCTTCTGCTTGGCAAAGCCCTCCTGCATAACTTGCATCAACTGCTCCGTTGACCGCTGGATCGACAAGCCAGAGGTTCGGTCCTCCGCCATGCTTCCTCCCTTTGCAGCTTCAGCCCAATCCTTCTGTCCTGTTTCTGCCTTTACGAACGCTTCTAGTCCCCCTCTCCATGCACCGATGTGGGACTTCAGTTCCAAATTGGCTCTGTCATCAATTTTTCAAATCAAGTCCAGTAGAAAATCGGGGCATGTCCAAAAGACCGACCTGAGCGGGAGCCACCAATGTGCGACTTACTCCTTCATAGCCGCCACCGGAAGTCTTGTCTTGTACTTTTAAGATGTTACTCTAAAATTTATTTTTAAAAAACATTTCAAATGACACTCCGCATGTAAACTGCGTTGGCTTAAGTGAGTGCTTTTTCTCATGGTCTTGTTAAAGTGCATTAAGTTTCATCCAATGGGATGAATTGAGAAATTTAATTGTTCATATAGCTGTATTTTTTTGAACACACAGGAAACATTATGACCAAAAGTCAGACACCATCTGGATCTTAGCTTAGATCCCAAATTGGGAAGGGGGAAAATATGCCAGTTAAGCAAATTGTTTTGATAAATGCCATGATGTCCCATGGATGATGCATTTTTTTTTTATAAATTGAGTACCCAATTCATTTTATCCAATTAAGGAACAATTTAGCATGGCCAGTCCACCTACCCTGCACATATTTTGGGTTGTGGGGGCAAAACCTACCCAAACTGTGGGAGAATGTGCAAACTCCACACGGACAGTGACCCAGGGTCAGGATTGAACCTGGGACCTCGGTGTCATGAGGCAGGAGCGCTAACCACTGCGCCACCGTTCTGCCTCCCATATATGATGCATTTTAGCAGCTGCTAATAACAGTGGTTGTGAATCTGGAATGTCAGTAGAGGCGTATACCTGAGACTAGGGGTTGATGGGATATTTGAGCAGAGGAGCTATTCTAAGTTTCTACTATGCAGATATTGAATTGTTCAGCTGTGTCCAACTTGAACTGGGCTACAATGCTGGTGTTCATTCATGAGCCTGGTCATCAAATGAGACTTGACTTAGGGCAGTAAAATGTAAATGTCACCACACTCCCCAGAGGACCATAGGCTGCTCTCCCCTTTTGAGAGCTGACTCATGGTGGGTAATTTAACTTGACAGTCACACGCACCTCAGGTGAGGGGTAAGACTGAGACTGCAGGGCTCAACTGTTACCCTAGTTCATATCGGTTTTGATGCGAACATTGAAGATATGCTGTTGACTCCATTCTCTTTCCTTTTATTTTCTTCATTTTTCCAATTAAGGGGCAATTTAGCATAGCCAATCCACCTACCCTGCACATCTTTGGGTTGTGGGGGTGAAACCCACGCAAACGTGGGGAGAATGTGCAAACTGCGTGTGGACAGTGACCCAGAACCGGGGTCAAACCTGGGACCTCGGTGCCGTGAGGCAGCTGTGCTACCCACTGTGCCACCGTGCTGCCCAATTCTCTTTCCTTTGACTGTCTTGGGGAAGAACTGTTGAGTGGTGATGTTGGTGAATCCAGATTATAAAAGTAATTTGATGCTGTAATGTGGGTCTTTAGTATGAAAGGGCTCTTTTAGTTGCTGTATTGTACAAGGGATAGAAATTTTTGGAATTTCGCACCAGGTCCACGTGCTGTCCAGTGTTGGGTAGGGCCTATACCTTAATTTATTTGATATTGTGTATATTTTTAAGAGCCTCTTTGCCCTTAAAATCTGCTAAAAATAGCGGCATGTGGCGCAGTTCATTAGCACTGGGACTGCGGCGCTGAGGACCTGGGTTCGAATCTCGGCCCTGGGTCACTGTCTGTGTGGAGTTTGCACATTCTCCCTGTGTCTGCGTGGGCTTCACCCCCACAACCCAAAAATTTGCAGGTTAGGTGGATTGGCCACTGAGTTGCCCCTTAATTGGAAAAAAATATAATTGGGTACTCTAAATTTATTTAAAAAAAAATAAAAACATCTACTAAATCATTTTTAAAATTAGGCCTTGCATTCAAATCAGTTACTGGGTTTCACATCACAATAAATAACTGATAACGACCCTCCTCTAACGACTCTTCGTTGTCCAGATAGTTTTAATAATGACCTTTATTGTCACAAGTAGTCTTATATTAACATTGCAATTAAGTTATTGTGAAATGCCCCGAGTCACCATATTCCAGTGCCTTTTCGGGCACACAGTTGGAGAATTCAGAAAGTACAAATTACATGACAGCACGTCTTTAGGACTTGTGGGTGGAAACCGGAGTGCCTGGAGGAAACCCACGCAGACACGGGGAGAACGTGCAGACTCTGCACAGACAGTGACCCAAGCCGGGAATCGAACCTGGGACCCTGGAGCTGTGAAGCAACAGTGCTACCCACTGCTACCATGCAGTTGGATCTGGAGTCAGTGAAGGCAGTGGAGCTATAACCTCTTGAGGACAGTGGCTGGCTGGTACCAAGCAGAGGGCAGAATCCTCTTGGCAAAGGGTCTTGTGCTCCTTTCAAACACATGAGGAAGGCAATGCACTCGTGCTTCCCTTTTTCATAGTCAAGTATGGTCAGTACAAACTATTCTTATCAAGATAGCAGCGCAAATGGGGTTGGCACCACTCGTGTCAACACCTTGTTCAGTACGGATGTCTCTGAACTAGAAATCCAACAGCGATGTCATTCCCTGTTGCTCTAATTGGAAAGTTTGGAAAATTACAGTTGCCTGTCCCACTCAGCATGGTGCTTAGACGATAATAAATGCAAGACAATAATAAATTGCTGCGAGAAATACAACTTTACCTGACAGTTAACTGCAATATCAGAACATGAAGATTATTACATTTTACAGAAGCTATAGCACCATATTAAATATTTGATATGTGTAGATTCTCCAATTGTCCCAAGCTGATGCTCTGATTTCTTTTAACCCTGATTTGAAGAAATGTTTGCGCTGATTCCTTGGAACTCCCACCTCCAGCCTGGATGTCTGGTTCTTACACTTGTGAAAGTAATGTCATGTTCATTGATGCTAAATTTGCTGCAATGAGTGTTTCTCAGTAGAATCCTGTTTAACATTATGTAGCTTTAAAGGGGAAGATGTCAGGTGCTGGAATTAACCTGCCCTGTGAGCCCTGTAATAGATGGGACTAAAGCTGAAAGCAATTTGACAATAACAGATGAGTTAAAGACATTGATATGAGGTATTTCTCAGTAACAGCCGTCCAACTGTGTGACTTCCCTATGGGTGTAATAATTCTATTGTAATTTATAAACTTCTACAGTCCCATTGTTCATCTTGTAGTTTTGAGTAATGTCTGGTTGCACAGAATACAAAGTCTCCAGTTTTAAAATGCTTATTTGTACCTTCAGAGAATCAACTGTCAGTGAAAACCCAACCTAATCATTTATATGCCTCGTTGGTTGCTGAGAATTACTGTAATTAATTCTGAATACTGAGGGCATTTTTGTTTTGTTACTAATGAACTCGCTGTCTGTTTCTTCACTGCTTGTGAAAATCTGCACAGCCTAGAGGGTGCCTGGCCTGTTCCTACTGCAGGACACAATGTTCTGCTATGGGTCGTGCCTAACCCCCTCGGAACACATCTTATGAGATAATGATTGCTGTCAGCGAGTATGGCTGATGAAAAACAGGCTAGATGCTAGGTTTAATCATTTATAAATATCAAATAAAATGACATGCTGGCAATACAGGGCTTTTCTTAGTTACTGACAGACGTGTAAAGGAGGGTAGATAGCGCTTTGGCTATTGCCTTGACAACTGACCTCTGCTTAAACTACTTTGACTTTTTTTCTTCCTGCATTCCATTTTTTTATTTGTTACATGTCTTCAAGTATGAAAAGTGTACAACAGGTTAAGCTTTTTGCTTGATGTCGGATTGACGGGCTGCAGTTTGCGGAGAACAGGTCAATAAGTGTCAATCGTGCACTTGTTCTAAATTAGCAAAGCTCAGTCTGAAATTAGCTCAGTGAGCTTGATTTCACTCTGGTATATTCATGTATAATTGTGACAGCATTCCTCTGAATGAGAGTTGATTAGAGAATTAGTGTGTTGAATTTCCTGTCAGTAAGCTGCATTCTTAGAACATAGTTATGGTCTCTGCATATAGGCCATTGATGATCTACCAGCTGTTTGAATTGTGAATTAAGAGTCACATATATCATATTTTGATTTGCATTTTAGTGTTTGTATTTTCTATCAAAACTTTTTTTTTAATTTAGAGTACCCAATTCAACGCACCCATGGCGAGTGTACAGACCAACAATACCAACTCCCAATACTTCCAGCTGCACAGGGGCACCAGACAAGGATGCCCACTGTCCCCGCTGCTGTTCGCACTAGCAATTGAACCGCTAGCAATCGCGCTCAGGGCAGCAAAAAATTGGAGGGGGATCCGAAGGGGAGGTAGAGAGCACAGAGTCTCACTCTATGCGGATGATCTGCTCCTCTATATCTCGGACCCACAAAGCAGCATGGACGGAATCATCGCGCTCCTGAAAGAGTTTGGAGCCTTCTCGGGCTACAAACTCAACATGAGCAAAAGTGAGATCTTCCCAGTACACCCGCAAGGGGGGGGGGGGGGGGCAGCACTAAAGGGGCTGCCGTTCAATCAAGCCCGACATAAATTCCGCTACCTGGGGATCCAAATAGCCCATGACTGGAAAGGGATCCACAAATGGAACCTCACCAGCCTGCAAAGATGGAACACACTCCCGCTCTCCCTCGCGGGGAGAGTTCAGACGATCAAAATGAACGTACTGCCCAGGTTCCTCTTCCTGTTTAGATCCATTCCGATCTACATCCCCAAGGCCTTTTTCAAAGCGCTGGACAAACTCATCATGGCGTTCGTATGGGGGGGTAAAAATGCTAGGATCCCAAAGAAGGTCTTACAAAAAACAAAAACCAGGGGAGGGCTAGCCCTCCCGAATCTACAATTCTACCACTGGGCAGCAACAGCCGAGCGAGTAAGGGGATGGATCCAGGAGCCAGAGGCTGAGTGGGTGCGTGCGGAGGAGGCCTCCTGCATGGGAACCTCCCTCCGGGCCCTCGCCACGGCAGCACTCCCATCCCCACCCAAAAAACACTCCAGCAGCCCAGTGGTGACAGCCACCCTCCAATCCTGGAACCAACTGCGGCAGCAACTTGGCCTGACCAAAATGTCGAACAGGGCTCCCATCTGCAACAACCATAGGTTCACACCAGCACTGACTGACGCCACCTTCAAAAGGTGGAGGCAGGACGGGGGGACACTGACAGTCAGGGACCTATACACGGACGACAGGATCGCAACACTGGACGAACTGACAGAGAAGTTTCAGCTAGCTGGGGGGAACGAGCTACGGTACCTGCAGCTCAAAAACTTCCTACGAAAGGAGACAAGGACGTACCCACAACCGCCACGACAGACACTACTGGAAGACCTACTGGACGCAAGTATCCTAGAGAAAGGGAACTGTAGTGACATGTATGACCGACTGGTAGATAGGGACGACACCGTACTGGACGCAACAAGAAGGAAATGGGAGGACGACCTGGGGATGGAGATAGGGTGGGGACTCTGGAGCGAAGCACTGCATAGGGTCAACTCCACCTCCACGTGCGCAAGGCTCAGCCTGACGCAACTAAAAGTGGTACATAGAGCCCACTTAACAAGAACCCGTATGAGTAGGTTCTTCCCGGAGGTGGAAGACAGATGTGAACGGTGCCAAAGAGGCCCGGCCAACCACGCCCACATGTTCTGGTCTTGCCCCAGACTCGTGGAGTACTGGACAGCCTTCTTCGAGGTTATGTCCAAAGTGGTGGGAGTGAGGGTGGAGCCATGCCCGATAGTGGCGGTCTTCGGGGTTTCAGAACAGCCAGATCTATTCCTGGGGAGGAGGGCGGACGCCCTTGCCTTTGCCTCCCTGATCGCCCGCCGTAGAATCCTGTTTGGCTGGCGGTCAGCAGCACCGCCCAGAGCTGCGGACTGGCTGTCCGACCTCTCGGAATCTCTCCAAATGGAGAAAATCAAATTTGCCATCCGAGGGTCGGACGACGGCTTCCACAGAACGTGGGAGCCATTCATGCAACTGTTCCGGGACCTATTTGTGGCCAATGTACAAGAGGAAGAATAGTCGGGGGAAGGTAGCGGGAGGGGCTACAGGTTCGGTACGGGGGTTCGATGGCTAGCTAAGGCCCAAAACCAAACTAAATAAACATGTTGGGGGGGGGGGGGCGGGCGCAGTTACTACTACGAAGATGCTTACCTGTAAATATGTATGTTAATTTTTGCGTGTTTGTTTGTTGTTTTTTTTTTGTTCTTTTTCTCTCCTAACAATTTGTAATTTGTTCAATATAAAATATGAAAACTGAATAAAAACATTTATTAAAAAAAAGAGTACCCAATTAATTTTTTCCAATCAAGGGACAATTTAGAGTGTCCAATCCACCTAGCTTGCACATTATTGGGTTGTGGGCGACACCCACGCAAACACGGGGAGAATGTGTAAACTCCACGCAGACAATGACCCAGAGCCGGGATCGAACCTGGGACCTCGGCGCCGTGAGGCCGCAGTGCTGCGCCACCGTGCTGCCCCTTCTATCAAAACTTCAAGGAAGTTTTAGTTTACTTATTTACAAATTGAATCTGCCTGAAATTTTAGGGAAATTCAGTATTTTTGATCTGTTTTCAAATCTGCTCTTTCCGGGTTTACTAACCCTGACATATACAAATTATTTATAATGCTATGCTGGAGATGGTGCAATGAGAAACTCTAATTAACTCAGTGCATAGCAGAAATAGTGCATAGCAGAAGTGCCCATCAATATATCTCGACTTGAAAATGGCAATTAGTGGTTAAGATCTGGAATGCACTGCTTAAAAGTCCGAATACAGGAGGGAGATAGAGAACCTAGTGGAGTGGTGCAGTGACAACAATCTCCCCCCTCAATGCCAGCAAAACTAAAGAGCTGGTCATTGACTTCAGAAAGCAAAGTACTGTACACACCCCTGTCGGCATCAACGGGGCCGAGGTGGAGATGGTTAGCAGTTTCAAACTCCTAGGGGTGCAGACCTTCAAAAATCAGTCCTAGTCCACCCACGTTGATGCTACCACCAAGAAAGCACAACAGCGCCTGTACTTCCTCAGGAAACTAAGGAAATTCGGTACGTCCACATTAACTTTTACCAACTTTTACAGATGCACCATAGAAAGCATCCTATCTGGCTGCATCACAACCTGGTATGGGAACTACTCGGCCCAGGACCGCAAGACGCGTCTTGAGAGTCGTGAATACCGCCCAGTCCATCACACGAACCTGCCTCCCATCCATTGATTCCAGCTACACCTCCCGCTGCCGGGGGAAAGCGGGCAGCATAATCAAAGACCCCTCCCACCTGGCTTACTCACTCTTCCAACTTCTTCCATCCGGCAGGAGATACAGAAGTCTGAGAACACGCACGAACAGACTCAAAAACAGCTTCCTCCCCACTGTTACCAGACTCCTAAATGACCCTCTTATGGACTGACCTCATTAACACTACACCCTGTATGCTTCACCCAATGCTGGTGCTTATGTATTTACACTGTATACCTTGTATTTTCTTTTATGTATTTTCTTTTATTGCCTTTTCTTCCCATGTACTTAATGATCTGTTGATCTGCTCACAGAAAAATACTTTTCACTGTACCTCGGTACACGTGACCATAAACAAATCCAATCCAATCCAAAGTGTGGTGGTGGCGGATTCAACCGAGACATTCAAGAAAGAATTGGATTGTTATATGCAGAGTCATGGAGAGACAAGAGAGTGGCACTGGGTGGATTGCACATTCATTTTTTAAAAAAATATTTTAATTTTTTTTTTGCATTTTGTCACACATTTACACCTAATAATAAACAATAATCAGTAATGAATGTAATGTTAATCCCCATATCAATTACAACGATCCATCCTCCCACCAAATCCCAAACATTAGCCCGCATGTTAACATAAACAAATGACAAAAAAGGAATCGGGAATCACCCATAGTCACCATTAGCACACACTCCCCCTCCCCCCACCCTCCCCCCGCCCCCCTCTTCCCCCCCCCCCCCCCCCCCCCCCCCCAATGTTAGAGGTGATCCAATTCTCGAACGTGCATAATGAATAACGCCCATGAATTGTAGAACCCCTCCATCCTTCCTCTCAGTTCAAATTTGACCTTTTCAAGCGTCAAGAATTCCAGCAGGTCCCCCCCGCCACGCCAGTGCACAGGGTGGGGAGGTTGTTCTCCACCCTAACAGGATCCGCCTTTGGGCGATCAACGAGGCGAAGGCTACAACATCTGCCACTGCTCTCGTTTCCAACCCTGGCTGGTCCGACACCCCGAATATGGCCTCCCGAGGGCCCGGGTCCAGTTTCACGTGCACCACTTTAGAGATTACCCTAAAAACCTCCTTTGAGTAATCCGCCAGCTTTGGACAGGCCAAAACATATGAACGTGGTTTGCAGGGCCCCCCCGCAACGTTCACATACATCTTCCACCCCCTCAAAGAGCTGGCTCATCCTCGCCCTTGCGATTGCACATTCATGACTGGCCAAATGGTCTTCCCCTGTGCTATAACAGTTGTAATTCTGTGGTTTCTGAAATAATAAATTGCAGATTGATAAATCTATCCTGTAAAACAAAAGGTCAAAAACTGATCAATTTTGAAACTCGGCAAGTGAATTGGTGAGGCACAGTGGTTGGCGCTGCTGCCTCACAGCACCTGGGACCCAGGTTCAATTCCAACTTTGGGTAACTGTGTATGGAGTTTGTATGTTCTCACTGTGTCTGCATGGGTTTTCTCCAGGTTCTCTGGTTTCCTCCCACAGTCCAAAGATGTGCAGGTTAGGTGGATTGGCCATGCTAAATTGCTCCTTAAGGTGGAGTTGCAGGAATAAGGTGGGGGATTGGCCTAGAAGGGAGGTCTTTCAAAGGGTTGGTGCAGATTTGATGGGTCCGATGGCCTCCTCCACTTGGGAGTCTATGGTTCTTTTTAAAAATGAATTTAGGGTACCCAATTATTTTTTTCCCAATTAAGGGGCAGTTTAGCGTGGCCAATTCCCCTAACCTGCACATCTTTGGGTTGTGGGGGTGACATCCACTCAGATACTGGGAGAATGTGCAAACTCCACCCAGACAGTGACCCGGAATCGAACCTGGATCCTCAGTGCCATAGGCAGTAGTGCTAACCACTGCACCACCATGCTGCCCCAAGATTATATGATTCTATGAAACAGTACTGGTAAGCTTGTGGTTTTCTGTGTACTATTATGCTCGTGATGCAGTGTGCCAATAACTAGATGATTACTTTCTAGCTCCCCTTACAAAGGCTGTGTTTAGGCTGGGGTGTGATTCCATGGGCACTGGCAGCACATCCAAATGGCTGCTTTATTGAGTTTAGACCTTGGCGGGGTCTTTAGTACAACTGAATTCAACTATATCCTCGGTCTTCATGCATTCACATTTTCTGGCAGGGCAGAGAACACGGGATCTTTTTTTTTCGGGTGTGAGGGGGGGAGAGGAGAGGAGAATTTGGTCCTATCCCTTCGTAATCCAGAGGCACTATTGCCAGTTTCAGAAGCCTGCCACTGCCCCAGGTGAAAGGACTAAACCACAGATTGAGAATTGAAAGCCCAGCCACCTTGATCTAATAGCTTGTTAAAGATCAAAGTTTATAGAGTCCAAGGAACAAGTTGCTCACTTTTGTATTTGCTCATGCTCAAAAACTGACGTGCTTTGTAAATTTATCGCAGTTCTGTAGTTTCATACAATCAGTTAACTGTCCGAATTCGGGTTCTGGACACGTGGCATTTAACACTGCATTGTATAGTCTTGTGGTTGCCATTGTCAGGTTGGTTTATACATCATTGGACTTGGAGCAGCAAGGATGAAATTATTGCAATCGCAAAGTCTAAAAAAGATACAGGTGTTCAGGAGTTATTGCAAAACTACTTGAAGTCTTATGTTCTGACTCATCTGTCTATAATTTAGTTTCAACATGCAAGTCTGAGATCGTACACCGCAGTTCTGTTTTTCTTGCAGGGTTATACCAAGTCCATTGATATTTGGTCAGTAGGCTGTATCCTGGCTGAAATGCTCTCCTGTAGACCCACCTTCCCAGGGAAACACTATTTGGATCAGCTCAACCATATCCTTGGTAAGAAATACAGTACCTTTTTCACTTCCTGTTTAAAGGATATGGCTTTTATTTGTGAGAGGAGATTGTTTTGAAGCAAAATAGTTCCCACATTAATTTACTTGTAACTGCAGATCCCAATGGTCTTTGAAGAAAGTACACAGAGCATTTTTTTTTTTCTGGTAGTTTTTTCCTTGCCATGAAATCAGTTAAGTTGTTGGTGGAAGAAGGATTAAAAGTGACATCATTTCCAGTATTTTTTCTCCCCAAATTGCCTTCCTTCACGTGTCAGTGTTCACGAGCCGTTAGATCTGAGCTGTAAATAGAGAGAGGGAAGTAGTGCATATGCAGTATAGGCCAGCTCTTGACAGTCCCCTCTTGATTTCGACACATTTTCAGCACAAGTTGCTCGACAGTGATTAGGACTGGAAGCCCTGACTGAATAATTTCACAGCCATTTGTCCCTTTTTTTTTGAGAAGTGTTTTCAAGTCGGTAATTTCTGTTGCATATCTTTAGAAGTCTTAGTGCAGAGGGGGGCCATTCGGCCCATCAAGTCTGCACAAACTCTCCAAAAGAGCACTCAACCCAGGCCCACTCTCCTGCCCTATCTCCGTAATCCCGCAGCCATTGATCATGGCCAGTCGACCTAACCACATCTTTTGATTGAGAGAGGAAGCTGGAGCACCCGGAGGAAACCCATGCAGACACTGGGAGAATGTGCAAACTCCACATAGACGGTTTCCCAAGGCCTGAATCGAATCCGGGTCCCTGGTGCTGAGACAGCATTGCTAACCACTGACACCATGCTGCCATGTGCTGATCATAATCACAATAGTTTTAATGATGGCTTCTGTGGTGAGGAAAACTCATTTTAACCATATATAAGCAAATAATGTATTAAAGAGAGAATATATATTAATGGTTCCTCATAGCTCTCCAAGATTCTAGGTTTTAATAATCTGGTGTATAGACTATTTGATATGCTAAATGACTTCAAATAGTGCATTTTGTCCAATTCTGCGCATTATTTTTTCAGACAGATGTTAAAAGCCTTGGATTTACAAGAATGTTGTCAAAGATGAGTGACTTCCAGTTATACAGAGACTAAAGGAGCTGGGATTGATCTAGACTGTTAGTGGAAATTTAATAGAGTCATAAAATCATGATAGGGATTTGGAGAATAAATAAGGAGAAACTGTTTCCACTAGCCGGGGGGGGGGGGGGGGGGGGGGGGTGTGTCAGTAAGTGGAGCATAACAGATTTAGGCAAAAGGGGGTGAGGAGAATTTTTTTTTTTTTTTTTTGCAGATAAGCACATCCTGAAAAGGTGATGTAAACTGGTTCAGTAGTAGCTTTCAAAATTGAATTAAATAATAATTGAAAGGGAAACATTTTCAACACAGAGGAAAGAGTAGGAGAGTGGGGCTAATTGGTTAGCTCTTTCAAAAAGCCAAATAGGCAAAATGAGTCAAGTTGACCACCACCTGTGCTGCAAGATTCTATGATTTTGGAGGATATCACAGCTGTTATTCTTGCCCTAGCACTGTACTTTGCTTAAGAGGTTTCCCATAGTCCTAGCACTCCGAGGCTAGTTTCAATGCCCATACTATTGCTCCAACTGAAATCAGCTAATTTAATGCAGACTAGTGATTGAATTTGTCTGCATGGTTCATAGTCACAACATTCCCTGGTATATTTACAGGGTAAACTGTCAGTGACCCTTTTGAATTCTTGGTTGGAGCTCTGTCAATTTTTTAACGCAGCAAAGAATTTGCAGAGTAAACCCACTGTTGTTTTCTTTAGGTATTCTTGGCTCACCCTCTCCAGAGGATCTGAACTGTATAATCAATGTCAAAGCCAGAAACTACCTGCAATCTCTGCCTCACAAGAACAAAGTTCCTTGGAACAGACTGTTCCCCAAGGCTGATGGGAAAGGTAAGAATTAACATAAAGGGCCCATTCAAGAATGTGCCTTTAGATTTGCATGCATTACTTCACTAGAGTGAGACTTTAACGGGATCTAAAAGCTGAAGCGCTGAGAACACGTCAGGCTCCTGTTTTCCATCTAAACCTGTAAATAACCCTTTGGCGAAATACTGTTAATGATTGTGTACTACTGGTTTTGTCTCTGGACATGGGAAGGTCACATTGAGGATATTGCAAGAACCAGGAGTTCTGTAATTTGCCTTATTGATGACTTTGATTGGGCTCACTTGCAATTCATGTAATATTCATGCAATCCAAAAAGTGCAGAGGCGTGTAGCAAGCACTTCTTGGGCAGCAGAGCTTTGGAATGATGGACAGGGATGAATATCCAATTCCACTTGGGCTACTTTTGGTCCTTATCCATGAATAGAGTATTCACTATTCCCATATTGTATAACTCACTATTGCAATACTGTGTCATTCTCTCTCCCTGACCATGCAAATTGAGACCCGCTGATTCAGCTGAAATTAAATTGAATGCACTGGAGGTTAAAACCTATGACCTTCCTTGCTCCATCCTGATCAGTTGACCCATCAACAGTGTAGAATCCCCTTTCTCTTTCTGAAATCGTTAAATAACCTTTGTTTGGCTCCTTGTTCCGCACTGTAACCAATCACTGTTTGTCGATGTACCATTTGTCAATGTTCTGTCGATTATTCTTTTTTTGGGCTACTATGTACGTACTGTGTACATTTCCTCAACTGCAGAAAAATACTTTTCACTGTACTTTGGTACATGTGACAATAAATTAAATCAAATCAAATTATAAAATGTGTTGACATGTATATTTGGAATAATATGCATGGAATTACTGCCACGTATGAAAAGGGCAGCATAAATGCATTAAGATCACTGCACCTAGACATGAAGTAACAGCACAAACCATCGATTCACCTGTTTGGTCTATGCAACTCTTGGAAGAAGGAAAGACATAGAAATTGCTTCATCAAATTCAGCAATATTTCCAGAAAGTCTTCTGACTCCCCAGATCAGTAAATCTCAAGGACGTTGCTGCAGCACCTATCTCTGGAAAAAACGAATCCCAACTAATTGGTAACTTATGCTCTGAAACTAGAAATGTCCTCTAATAATAATAATCTTTTATTCTCACAAGTATGAAGTTACTGTAAAAATCCCCTAATCGCCACATTCCGGCGTCTGTTCGGGTAAGCTGGTACGGGAATTGAACCCACGCTGCTGGCCTTGTTCTGCATCACAAACCAGCTGTTTAGCCCATTGAGCTACACCAGAGTAGGAATATGTTACGTTCCCACATGAAGGACTGCAATAATGGAGAGTTGTCCACTGCTATCACTAAACTGATAAGGATCCAGGTGGTGTAGAAGTTTCCCTATATAGTGCAAACTTTTCTTTGTAACTAGCTGATCTCCTGTGGCCTTGCACTCAGATATTCAGAGGCTGTCTCTGTCTTTGTATTGCCATTTTTCTTTGTTCTTGTGCTACTCTCCTCTTAACTATTGCTTCTCCCTTTCCTTTGCTTTTCTATCTTTTTCAGGTGGCATATGTTAGGTGGCTTGCTGAGGAAAGGAACAACATTGCGAGTGGGTTACATAGGGAAAACTTAACGCAACGCGGCTTTCACCACTCTTTATATATCCAAGAACCGATATCCTAGGGGGTGGTGTTTGCTAGAGCTGTTGGGGAGGCTTTAAACTAATGTGGCAGGGGGATGGGAACCAATGCAGGAAGTCGGAAGGTAGTAAAACAGGGACAGAAACAAAAGGCAGTAAGGGGGAAAGTGTAAGGCAGAGGAGCCATGGTCAAAAGTCAGAAAGGGTGACAGTACAAGGTACAGTGACTGAGGGAAGCTCAGTGAATAGGCCCAGTAATACTAAAAGGAATAAAACGGGAAGTAAAAACATAAATGGTAAGCGACGCAGCAGGTTGTTACATGAAGATATGGGTTCAACAACAAGGAAAATTAGGAGAAAAGTTAAGAGGAAATATAACTTAGGAGAGGTTACTGATCGAGGTGTTAAGATTCAAAACAGGGGTATGAAATCCAACATAAGTGTACTTCACCTGAATGCTCGTAGTATTCGGAATAAGGTAAATGAGTTGATGGCGCAAATCATCGTGAATGACTATGATTTAGTGGCCATTATTGAAACATGGTTAAAGGATGGTCATGACTGGGAGTTAAATATCCAAGGGTATCAAACTATGCGGAAGGACAGAGTGGATGGTAAGGGACGTGGTGTAGCTCTGTTATTTAAGGATGACATCCGGGCAGGAGTAAGGGATGACATCGGTGCTATGGAGGATAAGGTTGAATCCATTTGGGTGGAAATCGAGAATAGTAAGGCGATAAAGTCACTGATAGGAGTAGTCTATAGGCCACCAAATAGTAACATTATGGTGGGGCAGGCAATAAACAAAGAAATAACTGATGCATGTAGAAATGGTACAGCAGTTATGATGGGGGATTTTAATCTACATGTTGATTGGTTTAACCAGGTCGGTCAAGGCAGCCTTGAGGGAGGAGTTTATAGAATGTATCCGCGATAGTTTCCTAGAACAGTATGTCATTGAACCTACGAGGGAACAAGCGGTCCTAGATCTGCTGTGTAATGAGACAGGATTGATTAATGATCTCATAGTTAGGGATCCTCGGAAGGAGCGATCACAATAAGGTGGAATTTAAAATACAGATGGAGGGTGTGAGAGTACAATCAAACACTAGTGTTTTGTGCTTAAACAAAGGAAATTACAATGGGATGAGAGAAGAGCTAGCTAAGGTAGACTGGGCGCAAAGACTTTATGGTGGAACAGTGGAGAACCTTCCAAGCGATTTTTCACTGCTCAGCAAAGGTTTATACCAACAAAAATGAAGGACGGTAGTAAGAGGGAAAATCGACCGTGGATATCTAAGGCAATAAGGGAGAGTATCAAATGGAAGGAAAAAGCATACAAAGTGGCAAAGATTAGTGGGAGACTAGAGGACTGGGAAATCTTTAGGGGGCAACAGAAAGCTACTAAAAAAAACTATAAAGAAGAGTAAGATAGAATATATAAAATATATATAGAATATAAAAACAGATAGTAAAAGTTTCTTACAAATATATAAAACAAAAAAAGAGTGGCTAAGGTAAATATTGGTCCTTTAGACTGAGGATGAGAAGGGCGATTTAATAATGGGAGATGAGGAAATGGCTGAGGAACTGAACAGGTTTTTTGTGTCGGTCTTCACAGTGTAAGACACAAATAACATGCCAGTGACTGATAGAAATTAGGCTGTGACAGGTGAGGACCTTGAGATGATTGCTATCACTAAGGAGGTAGTGATGGGCAAGCTTATGGGGCTAAAGGTAGACAAGTCTCCTGGCCCTGATGGAATGCATCCCAGAATGCTAAAAGAGATGGCTAGAAAAATTGCAAATGCACTAGTGATAATTTACCAAAATTCACTAGACTCTGGGGTGGTCCCAGCGGATTGGAAATTAGCAAACGTGACACCACTGTTTTTAAAAAAGGAGGTAGGCAGAAAGCGGGTAATTATAGGCCAGTGAGCTTAACTTCGGTAGTAGGGAAGATGCTGGAATCTATCATCAAAGAAGAAAAAGCGAGGCATCTGGACTGAAATAGTCCCATTGGGCAGACGCAGCATGGGTTCATAAAGGGCAGGTCGTCCCTAACTAATTTAGTGGAATTTTTTGAGGACATTACCAGAGCGGTAGATAACAGGGAGCCAATGGATGTGGTATATCTGGATTTCCAGAAAGCCTTTGACAAGGTGCCACACATAAGTTTGCTGCATAAGATAAAGATGCATGGCATTACGGGTAAAGTAGTAGCATGGATAGAGGATTGGTTAATTAATAGAAAGCAAAGAGTGGGGATTAATGGGTGTTTCTCCGGTTGGCAATCAGTAGCTAGTGGTGTCCCTCAGGGATCAGTGTTGGGCCCACAATTGTTCACAATTTACATAGATGATTTGGAGTTGGGGACCAAGGGCAATGTGTCCAAGTTTGCAGACGACACTAAGATGAGTGGTAAAGCAAAAAGTGCAGAGGATACCGGAAGTCTGCAGAGGGATTTGGATAGGTTAAGTGAATGGGCTAGGGTCTGGCAGATGGAATACAATGTTGACAAATGTGAGGTTATCTATTTTGGTAGGAATAACAGCAAAAGGGATTATTATTTAAATAAAATATTAAAACATGCTGCTGTGCAGAGAGACCTGCACTCGTGCATGAGTCGCAAAAAGTTGGTTTACGGGTGCAACAGGTGATTAAGAAAGCTAATGCAATTTTGTCCTTCATTGCTAGAGGGATGGAGTTTAAGACTAGGGAGGTTATGCTGCAATTGTATACGGTGTTAGTGAGGCCACACCTGGAGTATTGTGTTCAGTTTTGGTCTCCTTACCCGAGAAAGGACGTACTGGTGCTCGAGGGTGTGCAGAGGAGATTCACTAGGTTAATCCCAGAGCTGAAGGGGTTGGATTACGAGGAGAGATTGAGTAGACTGGGACTGTATTTGTTGGAATTTAGAAGGATGAGGGGGGATCTTATAGAAATATAAAATTATGAAGGGGATAGGATAGATGTGGGCAGATTGTTTCCATGGCGGGTGAAAGCAGAACTAGGGGACATAGCCTCAAAATAAGGGGAAGTAGATTTAGGACTGAGTGTAGCAGGAACTACTTTACCCAAAGGGTTGTGAATCTATGGAATTCCTTGCCCAGTGAAGCAGTTGAGGCTCCTTCATTAAATGTTTTTAAGATAAAGACAGTTTTTTGAAGAATAAAGGGATTAAGGGTTATGGTGTTCGGGCCGGAAAGTGGAGCTGAGTCCACAAAAGATCAGCCATGATCTAATTGAATGGCGGAGCAGGCTCGAGGGGCCAGATGGCCTACTCCTGCTCCTAGTTCTTATGTTCTTATGTTCCTTCCATTTTATGACGACCCATTTAAACACCCTTGTATCTTCTCCTCTCTTGCTTTGCTGTCTCTAGTCTCATAAATAATCCTTCATCCGTTCCCCCACTCCCTGCACCTGCTTGATGAGTGCCAAAAGGCCAGTGAGGCACTTTGTGCTTTAAAAATCAGTAATTTTATAGAAAGCTGGTTGCCTTGCTCTCATTGAGTCGTTCTCAATGTCTCCCAGCATCAAAAAGTAAGCTGCAACTGGTGTCTAATCGGAAGATCACTTTACATCCCATATGTACACACAGCCCCGCGCTCTCGCTCTCGCTCTCTCTCTCTCTCTCTCTCTCTCTCTCCCCCCCCCCCAACATGCACTTTTAACTCTTACTTCCGCAAAATTTGGTCTCTCCAAAATCATTTGAACAAAGGCACAGCTGATCCGTGCATTTTCAGAATACACAGAGCAACTCGGCTGAGTTATTTTTGATAAGAGTTTGCTGAAGAAAAGAGCATGAACATTTTCAGGAATCATTACAAGTGACATAATTGCATAATCAGCGATTTATTTACAACAGCCCATTAGGACATTGGAATTTATAATGAGAAAAAATTGATAATGGGAATTGTGCAGTGAAAACAGATTTTTAATTTAGATGTTTCCATTTGTTGCAGCCCTGGATTTATTGGATAAGATGTTGACATTTAACCCACACAAGAGGATTGAAGTCGAGGCAGCTCTTGCTCATCCTTATCTGGAGCAGTACTATGACCCCAGTGATGAGGTATGACAGCATAGATTTAACTATTGATTAAAAGCAATTCTGTGCCTATTGCATAAAACAACTTGTGTTTATGTAGCTTCTTCATCATATAGGTGCTTCACAGGAGCATTGTAAACCAAAATTTAAATCCTTGTTAAGAAATATTTCAAGAGGCCCAAAAACCTGGCCAGAGAGTAGGTTTTAAGGAACACCTTAAAATTAGGAAAGAGGGATAGTGAAGCCAAAGGCTTGGCACCCAGGCAACACGGTCAGTGGTGGAGCAATTAAATTCACGGATGCTCACACGATCAGAATTTGGAGGGACACAGATACTTTAGAAAGTCTGGTTCCAAAGAAGAATAGAGATGGGAAGGGGTGAGGCTGAGCAGGAATTTGAAATCAAGGGTGTGAATTTTAAAATTAAGACATTGCTTAACCAGGAACCTGGTAGGTCAGTAAACAGAAGGGGTGATGGGTGCAAGTTACAACATAGGCAGTGGAGTTTTGGATGGTCTTGTTTATCATTGCAGGCCATGGGAAGCTAGCCGGGAGTGTGTTGGATTAATCAAGTCCAGAGGTAACAAAGCAGCAGATGAGTTAAGGCAGGGGTGAAGTCACGTGATGTTACAGAGATGGAAGTAGTGGGTCTTGGGAAATGGGAATCAGAGGAAAAAACAACGGTAGAGATCTATAAATGGGGTAGAGTGCAGTCATCCTTGGTCAACAACCAATGACATAAAGGGATATGGGAATAGTGTGGTGAAAAAGGCATTGAAGTGAATGTTCAGCCATGGTCTTATTGAATGGTGGAGCAGGCTAGATGAGCTGAATGGTCTACTGCTCCTAAGTTCATATGACGGTGCTAGGCAAAAGGAGTTAATAAAGAGATGAGGGAAACCTAAAAATCTGATGAGGGTGATGGCTTTTATGGCTTGTGAAATCCTCCATTTGTTTGGAGACTTTGGACAGGAATGGAAGGTAGAAAATGTATTGTCAAAGGTGGGGGTATTTTGTGAAGTGGGAGAGGTTTTAAAAGAGGGTGGATGTGAATCCATCTGGCTTTTAAATATTTAAAATAAGAATTGAAAGGATAAAATGTTCGGGATTTCGGACAAAGTGGGGAGATCTTTGTCAGCAGACATGCGGTCATGTAAATTGTTTCCTGCTTTGCTGAAAGACTTTGTGATGTGTTGATTGCTGTTGTGGCTTGACCTACTGTGGGACCATTTCATACTTGGTAGGTTTCGTGTCAAATGGAATGCTGGCTATATTCCCGCAGTTAACTTGACTGCTTTGGGATGATGAGTTGCACAGGAATCCCTGGAAAACAATAGGACATAATAAAACAAACAGATTTCGATATTTGTTCTCCAGAATTATTATTAATTGGTAATCTAATTTCAGCCTATTGCAGAAGCACCCTTTAAGTTTGATATGGAGCTGGATGACCTACCCAAGGAGAAGCTGAAGGAGCTGATCTTCGAGGAGACAGCCAGGTTTCAACCCCTCTATCAGCATTCCTAAACTACAAGCGCTTTTGCATACAGGTAATGTTTCCCACACAACTCTTGGGTGCAGCGTAGTGATGAAAGCATTGTTAAATTTTAGAAATTCAGTGACAGTTGTAAAGGTGATAATTCTGTGCAAAAAAAAATGCAAATAATTGTTCTTTACTCAAATTATTCTCCAACATTTTATGCTTGTTATGCTGAGTGACTGAATCCAAGCTCTATTGCAAGGCGGGAGTTAGTGCAATTTTCCTAAGTGTCAGTTGCTGGTTATGTCTTAAGTGCAACATGCTTGTAAAAAGATATTATTCAATATGAGAAATGCCAGTGATGGGGAAATGACTTGATTCTATGATAGGCAGTATTGTTGGCATTGAGCATTGAACACATAGAATCCAAGTTTTATTTTAATCTATTACAATCAAATTCATCCCAAAGAAAAAAACGGAGGTTCATGACCGATATTGAGGGCAGTAGAGGTCCTAGATGCATAAACAATGTGCAAGCAGGAACTTAAAAAAGAAATTAGGAGAGCAAAAAGGAGACATGAAAGGATACTGGCAGGTAAAATGAAGGAAAATCCATGTTGTTTTGCAAGTACATTAAGGGTAAAAGGATAACTAGGGAAAGAGTAGGGCCCATTAAGGATGACCGTGGTAATTTGTACGTTGAGCTGGAGGGTGTAGGTCGGGTTCTAAATTCATACTTTGTTCCTCTCACTGCAAACATTGATACAATGTGGGTATAGAACTCAGTGAGAGGGACTTGTTATAAAATTGAAGACATTAACATAAACAGAGAGGAGGTTCTGAGTAGTCTGGTGAGCTTAAAAACCAATGAATCTCCAGGGCCAGATAAAACATACCCCAGGCTGTTGAAGAAGCAAGGGAGACAGTAGCAGTCGCACTGGCAATAATTTTCATTTCCCCTCTGGCCTCAAGAAAGGTGCCAGAGAACTGGTGGGGAGCAAATGTTGGACCATTATTCAAGAAGGGAGGAAGGGATAAACCAGGAAATTACCGGCCAGTCAGTCTAACCTCAGTGGTGGGAAACTATTGGAATCAATTCTGAGAAACCAAATTATTCTGCATTTGGTGAGACGAGGATTAATCAAGAACGGTCAGCGTGGTTTTATTAACAGGAGGTCATGTCTGACCAAGTTGATTTAATTTTTCGAAGAGGTGACATGGGGTATAGAACACGTTCAATGCAGTCTACTTGGACTTCAGCAAGGCTTTTGATAAGTTCCCACCTGGGGGACTGATAGCAAAGGTAAAAGCCCATGGGATCCAAGGAAATTTAGCAAATAGGATCCAGAATTGGCTGAGTGGCAGTAAGCAGAGAGTGATGGTGGAGGGTTGTTTTTCTGACTGGAAGCCCATGTCCAGTCTAGTTCCACAGGGATCAGTGTTGAGGCCCTTGCTATTTGTCGTCGAAATAAATGATTTTGACTTGAATACAGGAGGGTTCATCAGTACGTTTGCGGATGATACAAAAATTGGTGGGATGGTAAATAGTGAGAACAACCTTAGATTACAGGAAGATATAGACAGGCTGGTCAGATAGGTTGATCAGTGGCAAATGGAGGTCAATCTGGATAAGTGTGAGGTGATGCACTTGGGCAGGACAAACGAGGCAAAGGGAATACGTGATAAATGGCAGGATCCTGGCAAGCACCAAAGATCAGAGGGATCTTGGTGTGCATCTACACCGGTCCCTTAAGGTAGCAGTGATTAAGAACTAGTAGCAGGAGAAGACAATTCAGCTCCTCTACCCTACTGTGCCATTCAATATGATCATGGCTAATATCATCTGAACATCAATTCGAATTTTCTGCCCGGTCTCCATAACTGTTCAACCCATCATTAATTAAAAATCTATCTCATTTACTGAATACATGGCATCCACTGCAGTCTGGGATAGTGAATTCTACAGATACCACAACCCACTGAGATAAATAATTTTTTCTCATCTGTTTCAAATCTGCTACCCCTCATTCCTAAAATTATGACCTCATTCTAGAGTGCCCCACAAGAGGAAACATCCGCTCTACGTCGAGTTTTTCAATGCCTTTTATCTTGGATGCCTCAATTATCTCCAGTAATTCTTCTAAACTGGAGAGTATTGGCCTAAACTGCTCAGTCTCTCGTGCTAGATATTGGCTATCCTTTTTCGACACACTCCAAGATTTTGCAGATAACCTTGCACACTGGCTGCAATATTTGGGGGTTTGGACTCTGTCTTTTTACTTTGGAGTGCGGGCGGATGTTCTTGCCTTTGCTTCCTTAATTGCCAGGAGGGGAATATTGCTTAACTGGAGATCTCCTTCACCACTCAAGGCAACTGTATGGGTGGAAGATATGATATCGGTCTTGCATCTGGAAAAGGTCAAGTATACTATTCAGAGGCTGGGTGGAGATACTCTACCAGAGATGGCAGCCATTCATTTCTTTCTTTAAGGATCTGGATGCATTTGAGGGCTGGGGGGGATGGTTTAATTAGTGGGGGTTAATTTGATCCAACGGAGAAATGTACATTTATTATTCCCAGTGTTGCTAATTTTCAGTGTTTTGCTTTTCCAGGGCCAGGACTGCAGGACTGGACATGCTCAGAGTTCGTTTGTTTCTAACTCCTCCTGAATCCTGTCTCGTGCATCTCAGCTTATTCATTGTACTCTCTCTAAAAACTCTGCCGTGGCATCTGTAACCGTGAGATTGTCCATTCTGGCAGCCATGGCATTTTTTTGCTTGCTGTGGACTCTTTCTCAACATGGAGACGAGAATTCACACTTCGGCTGTATTGGTGTTTGCAAAAAGTCTGAAAGATGTACAGCAGTGCATACACATTTAATGATCTACATCCTATGTAACTTAGCGATGGTGTTTGAAAGAAAGCAGGACTGACTTATTGAACTAATATACAAAAAAAATGACAGACACCTTTGATTTCAATAAGCACTTCAGTTTAGTTTTTTTAATGCACTTTGAGAAATATCGAAGTATAACTGATCATTCAGTATTACAACTGCTCAGTGTCTGGTCACATCAATGAGGATATGTTGTTTCAAAACTTTAAATGCATTGTGTGGAATTTCTAAACCTTGCTTATTCCAGTGAGATCCCCCAGACTTAGTGAAATGTTTAGATATCTAATGAGAGGAAAGCGATGTGACTGTAACCTGCATTCTTTTAAACCAATGTTGCTCTGTTGGTTGGTTGTATAGATTGTGTGTACATGTACATTTTAAGGATGGCTGCCCTGACAAGGTGGTTCCCTCACTATTAAGTCTTTTATAGATTTAAAAGTAAATTACTGGTGTATATCCCTGAAATATTATGTAACGTTGATGTATATCAAAGACACTATTGTGTTTTACTCTGGTTTTCTTTTAATGACATTCCATTCAATATATTAAAAAGACTAACTTGATTCCATTTCAGAAGCTTCGACTTGATAACACACATCCAAGTTTAAAGTCTTAGTGGTTCGTAAGAGGGTTCTGCCTCATGTTGTCCTGTAACAGATTTCTGTATTACACAGTAATAACTGACTCTTATCAGACAAAGTACAAATGGAGGATGCTTTAGGTTGGGAACGTTTGATCTTGTGAAGGAAGCCTCGGTGAGTGGGTCTCCTTGAGAGCAGCTTAGAATTCTACGGCCCTGTGTGCTTTGGCCATTGAGGACGATGGGTGCCGTAAAGATTCCTGTCCCTTTTCTGTGTTCGCAGAGTGTTTGTGGATGAAGCCTGTACAATGTGGAGCTTTCTTAGCTATATTTGAATTCAAAAGTGCAGTGCCTGATCCTTAGTCTCGAAACCTATTGTGGTGACAATTGCCTTGTACAATTTACCGTGTCCAAGCATGACTGTTAAGCTTTGTATACAAAGACTGTCCAAGTGCCACATACCGCACACACATGCGCCACACACACACACATATGCACGCGCCACCCACATACATGCCACACGCACACACAGACCTCCCATGCACACATCCCACCCCTCCCCTCCCCCACACACACACAAATGCACCCCACCCCTCCCCCACGCACACTACACAAACACTAAACATGCATACAGACTCATAGTATGAGTAAATCTTATTGCTTCTCCCAAGCTTCATCCTAATCCTCTCATCAGTTTCTCTCTGATTTGCTTCTTGTATAAATCATGTAACAATTAGCTTTGTTCCTTTCTTTAAAAAAGCCGCCTTTTGCAGACTTTGTGATGTAACTGTATAGAGCATTCTGTTTCTATCATGTAACTTGTTCAGTTGGCTTTTTTGTTCTGATTGGGTCTGAAACCTGATATAATAAATGGAAAAGCGGTTATGGTTAATTTTTAAAAGGAAAAAAAAACCCTTGCAACAATAGGTGTCAAAATGTGATGTGACCGCATAGACATACCTGATTGTATTGTGACCGGTATTGGATTAAGCATATTATATATATGGACAAACTTGTAGGTACAAAGATTTATTTTGCCTTAAGTTTTTTTCAATGTTATATATGTAAACAAATTTTAACCTGTTAATGAATGTTCTTTTTGTTTCTGGCACATAACAGCTCTTGTAAAATTCTTTAAATCGGTGTCTCCCTGCATCTTTTAAATACAGTATGTTCTATACACAACTTTGCACAGCGTGCATGACTAATCTCTTCAGTCCTGTTCCGTATATATATGTATAATGTGTGTGTGTTGATCAGACATTCTTGCTTTTCTGATCTCCCGGATAGTTGACTGGAAGTGCAGGATAGATGCAGAGGTTGCTGCTTTGTGTCCACACTTGGCTAAATGGAGTCTGGGTTACAAAAATGTGAGCAGAGTGAGGTGAATACTGACCTCAGCCAATACTCTTGCAGTGATGTAATGGAGCACTTAGTAGCCTGGGAATGAAGCTGGTTACACGTGCTGAGGGGAGGGTTAGCTGAAAGAAAAACCAAACATGACTGAGCACAGTTTTGGCAAATGGCCACTTCAGGAAAGCATTGTTATACAGCTCCTTCATGGACCTGGTTGCTCACGTATGCAAACTATTTAACATCCTGACATACTTAAAGCCATTTGATTGCAGATGCATTTTGCCAATTAACAGGCTGTTTCCAAAAAGAATGTTTCCACCTTCTATCCTGAGCTGACATGAGTTGTGGAATTAGACTTGATTCCCACTCCAATTGAATGTGCAGTGGGGAAACAGGAGATTGCACTACCCTTTCAGGTATGAACTAAGTGGGGGAGAGTTCTGTTAACTATAATAGGGTTGCTGTTTAAAGGTTAGTTGTGTCCCATTTTGGATGTGTAAAACTCCTATCGCCGAGTGGGAGTCTGAATTATTTCCTTCCTTTCCAGGCAGCCAAGCAATCCTAAAAGCAGAATGAAAGATTACAGGACATTTCACTTTTCACAGGATGTAATCCATAGATTAACTTTTTTTAGAAATGAGTAATATACAGGGTAGCATATGTAAGCAGCATCTATTGAAAGTGAGAGGAGCTATGGGCCACTCAGCCCCACTAAGTCTGCTCTGCCATTTAGTAAGATAATGGCTAATCAGATTGTAACCTCAACTCCAAATTCCTGCCTACCCATGATCACCTTCTTCCACTTGCTCATCAAGAATCTTACTACCTCTGCAATAAAGACATTCAAACTCTGCTTCCACCACTTTTTGAAGACGGTAGTTTCAAAGACTCATGACGCTCCAAGAAAGCATTTTTCCTCATCTGTCTTAAATGGGTGAGCCCTTAGTTTTAAAAAGTGACTCCTACTCCCTGATTCTCCCACAAAAGGAGAAACATCCACTTGATATCTCCTTGGAATAAAGAAGGCTGAGGGGTAACTTTGATTTGATTTATTATTGTCACATGTATTAGCATACAGTGAAAAGTATTGTTTCTTGCATGCTGTACAAACAATGCATACGGTACATAAGGAAGGAACGAGAGACTGCAGAATATAATGTTACAGTTATAGCAACGTGTAAAGAAAAGATCAACTTAATACGGGGTAGGTCCATTCAAAAGTCTGATGGCCGCAGGGAAGAAGCTGTTCTTGAGTCGGTTGGTACGTGACCTCACACTTTAGTATCTTTCCTGACGGAAGGAGGTGAAAGAGAGTATGTCCGGGGTGCGTGGGGTCCTTAATTATGCTTAACTGTGTACAAAGTTACGAGGTGAAGAGATAGGGTGGACAGAATAAAACTCTTTCCCTTGGTGGAGAATTCGAAAACCATGCGACACACATTCAAGAAAAGTGGCAGAACATGTAGAGGGGACATGAGGAAAACGTTTTTACACAGGGTCATGCGAGTCTGGAATTTGCTGCCTGATTTGGTGGTGGAGGCAGAGACCCTAAACTCTCATAAAAGGTCCCTGGATCTGCACCTTAAGTGCTCTAAGCAACAGGGTTATTGACCGGGTGCAGGAAGGTGATTAGAAAGGGCACCTGGGTGTCCTTGGGATGGCATAGACAAGCTGAGCCGAATGGCCTCTTTCGGTATTGTGACTTTTCTATGATTCTATATCAACCTTGCCAAGACTGTTCAGGATTCTCAATGTTTCAATCAATTCAATTCATTGTGCAAAGTATGTTCCATGAAACAACCCACTTAGAATTTTTAATAGGCTTCCATTTTATTTAAAAACTTTTGAGCAGTTTTATTCAGCCCCAGTTCCTCTTTTATTTAAAATGTTATCTCACGATGTTGGTATGATTCAATGGATACCAAATGCTGCCTTGCCCAGATGACCATTCTTCATATGCATGGAGTTGGTTTGTGTGTTCGTAGATTAAAACAAGGAGGGCATCTCGGCACAGTCAATTGTTGCTTTGTGTTAGCTTTGAACAAAGGTATTGACCAAGGAGTCAGTGACCAATCCGATACCTTTTTGCAGTTTTGTTGCTGAGCTAATTTTATCTGGTTGTTCCATATTGACAAGGTTTCTTGATGCCCGATCAGGCCAGGCATTTGGCAGGTTCCTGTTTGCACAGTGGTTCATCGATGGGCTTACATCAGCAGTCCCATCATAATTGCTGTTCATGGCTTTTCAACGCTGTTTTCCAGGTGAACAGTGAGGGGAAGAGCTACTTAATTTCTGTTTAATTGACTATGATTCCTGGATTATGAAAAAAAATACCATGTAACCTTCGGATCATAAATTGGGACAGTGATTTTTCCAATTCCCTCTACCATTGGCTGATGAGTACCTGATTGGCAGAAAAATAAATGGGTACACTGCAATATGATCTAGCAAATACACATTTCTGAATTTTAGTCCAAGGGTGCATTTTTCTCTTTGCTACTGCATTTTAGATCTCTGATTAGTCATGTGCCAAAATTCCTTGACGCACCAAGCAGACTACACTTCTGATGTGCAGCAAAAGGAGTACATTTTTAAGGACCACTGCTGGGGAGGGGGGGGGGGGGGGGGGGGGGGGGGGGGGGGGGGGGTCGGCTGCTGTCCTTTTTGGACTCTCATGAATGCACGAGTCTTATTTTGGGTGGTTTAAAAAAAAATTGAGTAACATCACTCAGCAAAGGCAACCAAGGTGGGGTGGGGCATACAGCAATCTATTTTCTCAGTCACCAACATCTGTTTCAAGATCTATAAGCAATCAGAACTCATTGAAAACTACAGCCGAACCTCTTTAGAAGCAGAATTATTCATAAAATCATAGAATTTACAGTGACGAAGGACACCATTCAGCCCATTGAATCAGCGTTGGCCCTAGGAAAGAGCACCCTACTTAAGCCCATGCCTCCACCCTATCCCAGTAACCCCACATAACGCTTTTGGACACTAAGGGCAATTTATCATGGCCAATCCACCTAACCTGCACTTCTTTGGACTGGGAGGAAACCGGAGCACCTGGAGGAAACCCATGCACACATGGGGAGAACGTGCAGACTCCGCACAGACAGTGACCCAAGCCGGGAATCGAACCTGGGACCCTGGAGCTGTGAAGCAACAGTGCTAACCACTGCTGCCCTTATTTATCCAGCACAATACAGTATAAGTGGAACATGGTTATAAAATACAAATTAGTTGGGTAAAATCAATTACGGCCACAATGCGGTCTCCAACTGTGGTTAATGGGGAAATTGCACAGTTCCCATTCTGCCCAGAACTTGTGGTGTCACTTTATAAAGCTGAAACAAAAGGACCCAACCAATTTGGTGTAGTCTTTACTCAATTGAATTGGTTACTGTTGGGCTAGGTTTAGCTGATCAATGCTTGCAGTAATGTTGAGCTTTGACCCCAGTGTACAACTGGATTATGTCAATACTTCTCATTTGTGGGTGGATAATTGTATGTTCTAACAGTAAGCCTCTGCTCAGCTGGGCTTCCAGTGTTAAGTTCTCTATTCATTTACTGACTTAAGAAGCTTTGAGTGTTGACCTTCAAGTGCCAAGAGAATTTTATTTCAAACCTAACAAATGCTCGGCAATTACACTTTTTTTTATAGCAGCCACACCCTTTTTTTAATATGCAGGTTTTGCTCCGTGTTTGAGCCGAGGCAACATTTTATCTATGAAGGCTTATTCAAAGTGAAATAAAAGGCAGCTTACCATGTCAGGAGTTGCATTAATCCTGTTCTAGTCCAACTTCATAGAGGTAATGAACCTTAAAAGCATTATATAAAAATTCATTCATTGGAGGTGCTAGAATACAACTTGGATGGTGACCAAGTTGTGTGGTTCTTTACATCAAAGATATGTGAGGGTGGGTGCTGCCTTTTACATAAGATATTACTCCAGGGTCTATCTCTCCCCTCTTCCCCCCTCCCCCCCCCCCCCCCCCCCCAGTGGTGCAAAATATATTTCATGGCACTATTTCGAAGAGGCGCATGGGAGCTCTTCCATTAGCTTGGTAACATTTATCCTGCAGTCATTGTTGAAACTGATTATCTGATGGGACTTTGTTATGTGCGAATTATCTCCTGATTCCAGTTTTTCCCATTGATTGCACTTGAAAATGCTTCATTAGTTGTGGGTTGGGACGTCCTGGGGTCTTTGTCCGAAGGCATAACTGGTACACGATTATGAATAAAAACACTGGCTGATTCTTGTTTCCATGACACAGGCCAGTTTTATCACACATGTAGGTGCACTGGCTCATGGACCGTATCGGAGGTTTAACATCTGTGGTCTATTTGTGTACTTCTGGCCTCTATTAAAGGAAAGCAGGGCAGTGCAGAAGTTTTCCCTTTTCCAGCTGCTTTTAGTCGAAATGCATTGTTGTATACATGGATCACTTTGCACGCTCAAACGAGAGATAAGTATTACAATGAAGATGAGAGCATTTCTGCAGAATATAACTCAGATTATTTGGGACTGTATACATCACCCTAGAGCTGTGACCTTCAACTTGACCAGTTTACGTTCAACTGCAATAGCTAAACCATTGTGCTCAGCGAGTTGGATACGTGAGACATTCGATTGCTCTTTCATTAAAGATTAGGTTATAGGACTGTTACATAAGAACTAGTAGCAGGAGTAGACAATTCAGCCCCTCTGCCATTCAATACGATCATGGCTTATCCCATCTCTGCCTCAACTCCACTTTCTTGTCCATTCTCCATAACCCTTAAATTACTAATTAAAAATCTGCCTCAATTACCCAGCATCCACTGTACTCTGGAGTAGTGAATTCCACAGATTTATGACCCTGTGAGAGAAGCAATTGCTTCTCATCTATTTTAAATCTGCAACCCTGATCCCAAAACTAACCTCTCATTCTAGATTGCCCACAAGAGGAAGCACCTGCTCTACATGTAATTTGTCAATACCTTTTATCGTTTTATATACCTCAATTAGATCTCCCGTCATTCTTTTAAACTCGAGAGTATAGGCTTAAACTGCTCACTATCCCTTCATAATGCAAACTCATCATCTCTGGAATCAATGTCGTGAACCTCTGAACTGCCTCTAATGCAACTACATCACTCCTCAAAAAAGGGGACCAAAACTACACAGTACTCCAGGTAGGATCTCACCAATACCTTGTACAATTGCAGCAACCTACTTTTATACTCTTCCTTTAAGTTAAAGGCCAAAATTCCATTTACCTTCCTTATTACCTGCTGTACTTGCATGATAGTTTTTTTTAAAAATAATTTTTATTCAAGTTTTCTAATAACAAATTTTTCCCGCAAATTAAAACATACATATCGTGCTTCCACACAGAAGCTAGAGAAGAACTCACCCCCCCCCCCCCCAAAATAAATAGTAACAAATAGCAAATGGTTATACAAAAAGGAACAAAAAAAGAACAGAACGAACCCACCGCTGCAAAATCGAACCTCCCGACCATCCCCAAACCCCCCCCCCCCCCCCCCCCAAGGTTGCTGCAGAGACTGATCTCTCTCTACCCCTTCGCCAGGAAATCGAGAAAGGGCTGCCACCACCGAAAGAACCCCTGTACCGACCCCCTCAGGGCAAATTTCATCCTCTCCAACTTAATGAACCCGGTCATGTCGTTGACCCAGGTCTCCAGACTAGGGGGTTGGGCATCTCTGCACTGCAACAGAATCCTACACCGGGCTACTAGAGACGCAAAGGTCAGAATGCCGGCCTCTCGCCTCCTGCACTCCCGGCTCCGAAGCTACTCCAAAGATCGTGAGCCCCCAGCCCGGCCTGACTCTGGACCCAACCACTTCCGACAAAATCCCCGCCAGCCACTTCCAAAACCCCTCAAGGGCCGGACATGCCCAAAACATATGGGTGGGGTTTGCTGGGCCACCCAAGCACCTTCCACACGTGTCCTCCCTCCGAAAATCCGGCTCATCCTAGCCCCCGTCATATGAGCCCTGTGCAGCACCCTCAACTGGATTAGGCTGAACCGTGCGCAAGAGGAGGAAGAATTCACCCTTCCCAGGGCGTCCGACCACATCCCATCCTCAATCTCTTCCCCTAGCTCTTCCTCCCATTTCACTTTGAGCTCATCTACTGAGGCCTCCTCTTCCTCCTGCATCAGCTGGTAGATAGCCGAGATCTTCCCTTCCCCGACCCATGTCCCCGAAAGCACCCTATTCTGCACCCCCCTCGGCGGCAGCCGCGGGAACTCCGCCACCTGCCTCTTAACAAGGTCCCTGACCTGCAAGTACCTAAAGGTGTTCCCAGGGGGGAGGTTCCCCACCAGCTCCTCCAGAGTCGCGAACTTTCCATCCAGGAAGAGGTCCCCAAACTGTCTGATGCCCGCCCTGTGCCAGCTCCCAAATGCCCCATCCATTCTCCCAGGCGCAAAACGATGATTGGCTCGTATCGGGGCCCAAACCGAGGCCTTCACTCCCCCCCCCCCCCCCCCCCCCCCCCCATGCCGCCTCCACTGTCCCCAAATTTTAAGGGACACAACCACCACCGGACTCGAAGAGTACTTTGCTGGCGGGAGTGGGAGTGGGGCCGTCACCAAAGCCTCCAGACTCGTGCCTGCACAGGACGCCGCCTCCACTCTTTTCCATGCGTCACCCTCCCCTTCCGTCACCCACCTACGATTCATCGCCACGTTTGCTGCCCAATAATATCCACATAGATTGGGCAGCGCCAGGCCCCCGACCTCCCTTCTTCGCTCCAAAAATACCCTCCTTACTCTTGGGGCCTTACCCGCCCACACAAACCCCAAAATCAACTTGTTGACCCTTCTGAAGAAAGCCTTCGGGAGTGATCAGCATGGGGAGGCACTGGAAAAGGAACAAAAACCTCGGGAGCACCGTCATTTTAACCGACTGGACCCTGCCCGCCAGCGAGAGCGGCAGCGCATGCCACCTCCTGAACTCCTCCTCCATCTGCCCCACCAGCCTCGAAAAATTGAGCCTATGCATAGCCCCCCCAGGTCCTAGCCAGGTGGACCTCCAGATACCTGAAACTCTTCAATGGGAGTTCCCCTATCTCTCCCGACCCCCCGGGTGCAGGACAAACAACAAACAATTCCCCACATTGAGCTTATATCCCGAAAAGTCCCCAAACTCCTCGAGTATCTTCAGCACCTCTGGCAGCCCCTCAACCGGGTCCGCGACATACAACAGCAGATCATCCGCATATAGTGACAGCCGGTGTGTCCCCCCCCCCCCCCCCCCCCCACCCCCCTGCACAATCCCCCTCCAACTCTTCGAGTCCCTCAGTGCCATAGCCAGGGGCTCAATTGCTAACGCGAAAAGCAGGGGAGACAGGGGGCACCCCTGCCTTGTCCCTCTGGAGAGCCGAAGGTCCTCCGACCACCTCCTGTTCGTCACTACACTCGCCACCGGGGAGCTGTACAGTAGCCTCACCTGGCTGATGACCCCTTCGCCAAATCCAAACCTCCGCAACACCTCCCACAGGTGCAGATTTCCTACCACAGCTTACCTTTGATGTCAATTTTTCAGGTTTTTTTTCTTAGCTACAATGTCACTCTGTTCTGCTGCTCTGCCTATCCGACTGCTCCTGCAGACTAGGCCGCAGATCCCGAGGTAAGTTAGTTTTTATACTCCCTCTGCTGCTACTCCGCCTTCCGACTGGTCCCTGCAGATGAGGTACCATTGGAACTAACTGATGTAGAATTCGGCCAGAAACCTATTTTACATCCAAATTGATCTGATTCCCAGGCAAACCTCATGTCGCTTCCTCTCTCAGTTGAGCCTCAATGGTCGTCAAATTGCCATTAACCTCCAGCCTCACCTCTAACCGAATGCCAGGAGCTCATGGGCGTTTGGCTCTAAATTTGAGACCATTCGGCTGCCTTTGCAGCTTCCCTCTGTTACACTAGCCCATCAAGCCAAAACATCTCCTAAAATTAACCCTGCCCTAGCCCAGAAGTCGCATTTTCCTCTTAATTTCTCTTGTCTTTCCTCATTCCCTTTCCAAACTAATTTCCATGTGGTGCCCTTCTTGTTGCCTCTCCACCAAACTTCTCATTGCAACTTCTTGTTGTAACCTCCATGTGAGCTGGCGCTTAACAGTTCTCTTTTAGGTAACGTGTCCTTCATCTTCAAAGCCCCTGTGAAGAAATCTAATCTTGGCCCCTCTGTCTTTGCAAATTATCGCCCCCATCTCCAGTCTCCCTTCTCCAAAGTTTGTGAATATATTACTACCAAATCAATGGGAATCTTTCATGCAACAACTCTTCTTTTGGACCCTTTCAATCAAGTTTCCGCCAGTCACATTACTGAAAATGTTCATCACAAACACTCAAATTCTAACCACCCACCCGCCCATCTCCCAGCTGGGCGACTCCCCATGTCTGGTTCCATTCTTAGCTACCCACTCGCAGTAGAGAATCACCTGCAAAGGCTCTTGTTCCTGCATCCTATCTTTACCTGTGGAGTCACCAAAGGACCTATTCTTGGTTCCATATTGTCTCTTCAGTGACATTATTTGAAAATGCAATGTTATTTTCCACTTGTACCCCCAGCTCTATCTCACAATTACCTCTCTTACCCCTCCTAAGTACCTGATTTGACATCCTGCCTGTCTGACATCCAATCATAATTGAGAACAAAATTCCTCCAACTAAATATCAGTAAGTCTATTTGTTTTGGTTCCTGCCACAAACTCAGCTCCTTTGCCTCTAATTCCATTCCTCTCCCTGGCCATTATCTCAGGCTGGATCAGACAGTTTGCAAGCTTGATTTCTACATGATTTATTAATCCTATTGACCACCTTAAGTGCACAGACCATTTCTGTTCAATTTTACATCACATAACATTGGCATGTTGTCCTTCAGTGACTTACAACCAAATGCACACAAACCACATGCAACTCAAACATTAGCAGAGCCACAATATACTTGCTTACAGTTAAGAGAACAACGTTTGCCAATCACATAACCTAAGTGCTTGTCTTATGACTTTGCATTATCACAACAAGTCTGGCCAGACTCATCCATCACTTTTCATTGCAATTCCTTTTTTTTTGTAGCAAGTTCTTGCTGCTGAACAGTTTAAAGGGTAGAAAGTGGATCGCCACTACAACGGAGGGATGGAAGATAAAAACTTTGAATCAACAGCCTGTTCTCATTGGCCTCAGCTACACAGAGGCATTGGCTAAGGCTGGACACCTGCCTTTTCTATTGTCTAATGGTGTGTCATAGGGGATTTAAACAAGAGTGCAATGATATATTAATAGGGGGAGGTAGTGTACCATCTGGACCTCACTGTAATAAAGTGGCAGTAACTGCAGACTCACCAAGAAGGAAGTCTTGAAAGTCAGGTTGATTTTGGGCAGAGTGAAAGCAAGATGCCTTATAGTAAGGAAGCATCATTATGATGTGTGTTCTCCCTGGAACACATACAGCTTGCCAAACGGCAGTAAAGATATAGAGAAAAGGAAATTAGGTCCAAAGTTAATTATTTTTAGCAAAGCACGTTATTAACATGAATCTGTAATTTCCACGATTAAAGTCACATTTCCATGTTCGCAAAAACTACGTAAATTATCACCTGATTTGATTTTGGCTGAAACTCAAATGATGCACTTTTTTAAAGACAAGAACAATGTACTATAGTCAAGTAGAATTTAGATCCGTATCCATTTCAGGCTTCAAGGCTTAATTGCAGATTTGAATGGTGGGGTAAGTTAGAGGTCAGGCTAAAGATCAGAATCCTAATTTTATTGATTTGGTCAATTAGCTAATTGGGAAACAGTGGAATCGATATGTCTTCATAGCCGAGAACAGTGGGGATGTGCAGGGAATAAAATATGAAGTGTTTCAAGAGGTTTACATTTGAAAGAAGGAGTGGATGCAAGAGGTAAAGAAAGCAAATTCCCTGATTTGTAACAGCAGTTGTTTACAGACTTAACTGTCTTACATTTATGCCAAGCTGGATTTTAGTTGCTGGATTCCACTTCCACAGAGAAAGAAAAAAACAGGGTTTGAAGTAGATTGCATGCACACAATGACCCAGTTGGATACATGGAATAAATTTGGCTTATCATTAAATGTGGCTAAAAAATAATAGGGTACTCTAAATTTATTTTAAAAATCATTAAATCTGACTGGGAAGTGTTACCGAGGCTCTGACTGCATATTTTTTATTCTTTCATGGGGTGTGGGTGTTGCTGGCAAAGCCCATCCCTAATTGTCCTTGAACTGAGTGGTTTGCTAGGCCATTTCAGGGGGCATGTGCCAGCCACTGCTGTGGGTCTGGAGTCATATGTAAATCAGACCGGCCAAGGACAGCAGATTTTCTTCCCGAACCCAGATGGGTTTATATGACAATTGATAGTTTCATGATCACCTCTTTATATTAGCTTTATATTCCAGATTTATTAATCAAGCACCTATTGCATTAGACTGGACTTACTAGTCCAATGACACAACCACAATGCCCATATAATAAAAGCAAACCTCTTAATATATATATTTTTTATCAACCTGAGAGTATTTCAGAAGGTATTTAAAAGTCAACCACATTGTTGTCTGGAGTTACATGTAGGCAAGGACAGCAGATTTCCTTGGATACCGACAATGGTCATCATTAGACTTTTTTTAAATTCCAGATTTTTATTGAATTCAAATTTTACTATCTGCCATGGTGGGATTTGAACCCAGATCCCCAGAGCATTACCCTGGGTCTTTGGATTACTTATCCAATGATAATACCACAGCACCACCCCTAGTTAAGGAAGTGATTTATGGATGAGGGATCTTCAATGATGTGGATATACAGTATTGCAGTACCTGGGACTGTTCTTTCAACCTACGCTTTAATGAGGAGATTTGGTAAAGGTGCTCAAAATCATTTCCAGACAGCATGGATAGGGAGAGACTATTCCTGTTGGTGCAATGGGGGTGATCCAGAGTTCACTAATTTAAGGTTATTGACAAAATAACCAGTGGTGAGATGTGGAGAAACCTTTCTTATGCAACATGTGGTTAGGTTTTGGAATGCACTGTCTTGGAGGGCGGTGGAGGCAGATTCAATTGTGGATTTCAAAAGGGAATTGGACAAGCACCTGAAGGGAGGCAATTTACAGAGCTTAGGGAAAAGGTCCGTGGAGTGAAACTACAGTCTGCTCTTGCAAGCACAATAGGCTAAATGGCCTTTGCTGGAACCATTCTATGGTTCATAGCTGTGTCTGTTGACAGGCTGACCGTGGTTACACCTCTACCTCTGGAACAAAGAAGATCAACAGGTGATTGTGGAATATTGTGAGTTTTTTTAAATTGCAGGAGCAACTAAAATAACAACCGGCAGCTGGCATGGGAGATATTTACTTATTTATTTACTCTGTTAGCTGGGACCATTGGGTAAATTATCAGGGAAATGATAGGTATCAAAATGCCCATTTACTACAGCATAGGGCTATACATACCTTGGTCCTATCTGATTGTCCCATTTGAACACAAAATCTAAGCTGACTCCTTTGTGCAGTACTGAGGGAGTACTGAGGGAGTGCTGCAGTCCCAACTGCCTCCTCGTCACTATGGATGTGCAATCCCTCTTCACCTCCATCGCCCATCAGGAGAGTCCCAGAGCTAAACGTTTCTTCCCCAGACAGAGGTACAACTAGTCCCCATCCACCACTACCCTTCCCCCACTGGCTGAGGGTGTTCTCGCTCTCAACAACTTACTCCTCAACTCCTTTCAAATAAAATCTATTCCTATGGGTACCTGCATGCTCTCGAGTTATGCCTGTTTTTTTGTGGGATATGTGGAAGGTTCATTATTCCAGTCTCCACCCTTCCCTCAACTTCACCTGATACATCATTACGGCTAGATATAGCATTTGGGGAGAATGGGATCAAAGGCTATGGAGAGAAAGCAGGATTAGCCTATTGAATCAGCTATGATCGTGATGAATGGTGGAGCAGGCTCGAAGGGCCAAATCGCCTCCTCCTGCTCCTATCTTCTATATATCTATGTATCTCTGACTCCTTCCTTCCATGACTTCTCTGTCTTCATTTCTGGAGAAAGGCTATGAACTAATGTTCATTACAAACTCACCAACTCCCATTGCTACCTCAACTACACTTCCTCACAACCTGCTTCTTGTAAGGACTCCATTCCATCTTCAGTTTCTCCATCTCTGTTCCAATGATACTACCTTCTGCACTAGCACATCTACCTTTTTCCTCAACCGAGGATTCCCACCCGATATGGGTTGTGGGGACCCTCCAATGTGCCCAATCTATTTCACACACCTCGGCTCTCACCCCTTCCCCTTCCTCCCAGAACCCTTGTCCTCAACTTCCACTCACCAGTCTCCATATTCAACGGATCATTGCCTGCCATTGCCCTAGCTCCAGCATGATGCAGCCACCAAGCACATCTTGCTTTGCCCTGTCAGCATTCGGATTGGACCATCTCCTGCGCAAGCATAGGAGATACAACACCCATCCTTTCACAACCTGCTTGCTCACTCTCCAAGGCTCCAAACACTCCTTCCAAGTGAAAGTGATGTGTCTGTACTGCTTTCAATTTGGATGTATGCTCCTCTACACTGGGGAGACCACATGCAGACTGGATGACTACTTTGGAAACACCTTTTAGCCTCCAAATCCAACCCCAAGCTTACTGCCTTTCATTATTTTAACTCTCCACCTTACTCCCACCCTAACATTTCTGTCCATGTCCTGCTGCAGTGTTCCAATGAAGCTCGAGGTACAACACCTCATCTTTTGTCTTGGCACTCTACAGATTTCTGGACTCAACATTGAGTTGAACAACTTTATAGAATCCCTACAGGAGGCCATTTGGCCCATCAAGTCTGCACCGTCCTTCCAAAAGAGCGCTCTACCTAGGCCCAGTCACCTGCCCCATCCCTGTAACCCCGCCATTGATCATGGCCAATCCACCTAACCTACACATCTCTGGACTATGGGAGGAAACTGGAGCACCGGGAGGAAACATACACGGGCATGGGGAAACTTGCAAACTCCACAATCATCCAAGGCCTGGGTTCCTGGCGCTGTGAGGTAGCAGTGCTAAAATTAGATCATAACATTTGTCTCCACCTTGTGTGTGGTATTTTTGGTATTGTTGAGTCGGCCTTGTTCCTTCCTTCATGAAGCATTCAATTTTTTATCTAATCAACACACCTCATTTGAACACAATTTTGATTTCTTTACTCTCCATTATCATTCTCTTTGGCTGTTGCATCATGAAATCCTTTGACTTTTAGGCCTATTACAATACCAGACCAGATACCAACAGGGGCTCAGATACTGGACTGAGACCCCAATAATTTATTTTAATTTTGTAAGACTGTAAGGAATGGATAATTTGCTCCAGGAGTGATTGCACAAAGAAATAGGGATATCGTATATTAAATCAAACTTTATTACTAACACAGTATTAAAATCTTTTCACATCACACCGGAAAATAGTTTACAATTATCCTTTTTAAACAATGCTACTCAATGCAGTGAATACAATGCGCTTAATTGCTATCTTTATTCCCATTTAAACAACAAGAAAATAAACCATCTCAGCTCTCAATCAACCTTAAATACCAATGGTACAGTGGAATACTTGCTTTACTGAGTTATTCTTTGAGAAAGAGATCTCTTAACACTGCTTCACAGAAAAGATTTAACTCCTGTCAGAAACTCTGGCTGTATGTCTTCAAAACCTTATTGAACTGGCTTGTTTCAGCCCCTCCCCTTGTCCTCAGACAAGTCTACACTGCTTTAAATACTGTTAATCTCTTTTAACTAAACTGCAGAGAGCAGAACCTGACTTGTGGTTCCAGCTTCGTCCAGAACAGAACAGAAAATGCTTTCTCAAAAAGCCTGATGCCTCAGCTCCACCGAGCAATGACACCATCTCACCAAGCTGAAAACTAATTACAATGCACTCTGCGATTATTCTTTTGTCTACTATGTACGGACTGTGTATGTTCCCTTGGCCGTAGATAAATACTTTTCACTGTACTTTGGTACATGTGACAATAATTATCAATCAATAATTAACTCCCATGGGAATCCCCTTAATCAAAACAAAACATTTTAACGGTGTTTAATTGCACCTCTGGCTTCCAAAAACCTTGTTGTCTTTCAACCTAAGAATATTTTAAAACATGATTTCAGCTGTCAATTCAGTCCTGATGAAAGCTCATCACTGAAAAGTTATCTCTGTTACTCCGAACAGATACTACCAGAGCTGCTGAGCTTTGCCAGCTCTTTTTGTTCTTAATTCAGATTTCCAGCATCTGCAGTTTTTTACTTTTGCATCTAGTTTTATATGACATTTGGCAAAATTTTATGTAGGTGACAAGGGGTCTTGTAAGCTGGCAAGAGCGCTGTGACACATTGTTTTGGCAAGACCCGCCACAATATGTGCCAATTAGACACTTAACTGGGGTGGGGGGCAGGCCTTGCCCGGATCAAAGACCTCTGGGCTGGAGGTCCCACCCACTGAGAGCTGCCGGCCTCCTCTCCATGCTCGGCAGTGTCATCAGAGCGGTGGTGGCTGCTGTTGGTACTACACTCACCCAAGACCAGGATCACGTAGAGTCCCAGGCCACAGGTGAGTGATTTTGGCGGGGGGGGGGGGGGGGGGGGGGGGGGGGGGGGGGGGGTAGTTTACCAGTAAGGCAGGGGTTTGGTAGTAAGACCCCCTTACCGAGGCCAGTTCCTTTGATCAGGCACTGATTGCCTTTGAATGAGGAACCTTCTAGAAGCCGGCAAATAATCATGACATGGTTTCCTTCTTAGGTTTCCTGCAGGGCAAGTCCCCTTTCCACCGATGGGTGAATGTCAGCACAGCAGGATGAGGGCAGCACAGTGGCATAGTGGTAGCACTGCTGCCTTATGGCACTGTTATCCCAGGTTCGATCCCGGCTCTGGGTTACTGTCTGTGTGGACTTTGCACATTCTCCCTGTGATTGAGTGGGTTTCGCCCCCACAACCCAAAGATGTGCAGTGGAGGTGGATTGAGCACACTACATTGCTCAGTTGGAAAAAATTAATTGGCTACTCTAAATTTATTTTTAAAAAGCACAGCAGGATGAGACTCTTAAGTGGGCACTGATTGTCCAATTTAGGACCTTAATTGCTAGCTGGGTGGGAAGACTGCATGGTCCTTCCTGTCACAGATTTAATTGGGGCAGAAGTCCTCATCTAACACCCACCCACATGATTAAATAGCCCCCACTCCAAACCCACCAGGGGGGAGGATATTAAATTCCATCCATTACTTTTTGGGGTTACTGATATTACAGGAACATTCTAAGTATGATAACAGGAGTTACATAATATGCTCAGAATAATTCATTCGATGTCAAACATACAGCCCTAGGCGTTTTGCAGAGTGCAGCCCCTCAGTGTACAATGTTGTGGCCTATCCTTATTGCAGCAACTGCCCTAAGCCTCTGTACCCCCTCAGCACATAGTCATTGATCTTGGAATGTGTCTTTAATACTCAGTTGTTGTCAGCTCTTTGAAAATGAAATGAAATGAAAATTGTTTATTGTCACGAGTAGGCTTCAATGAAGTTACTGTGATAAGCCCCTAGTCGCCACATTCCGGCGCCTGTCCGGGAAGGCTGGTACGGGAATCGAACCGTGCTGCTGGACTGCTTGGTCTGCTTTAAAAGCCAGCGATTTAGCATTGGAGGACCAAAAGTATCGGACAGACCGAGTTGATGGCCCTTCAGCAGCAGTTGATGTTTATCTCGGTATGTATCCCTGGGAATAACCCGCAGAGCACAGGGTCCTGTGTTACAGGGCTGCTCGGAATGAACCTTAACAAAAACCACAGCATCTCTTTCCAGACCTGCGTTGCAGAGGCATGCTCTGGACAAAGCTGGGCTACAGTCTTTTCTCCACCACAGCCACCTCCAGGGCACTGTGCAGTGGGGATGAGTTTCTCACTGTGCCAGAAGTATCTGACAGACCCAACCCTTCTCACCACCAGCCAAGCTACATTTTGGTGCTTGTTTGAAAGTCAGTTGGTGAGTGCAAGATGGTTATAGAGTTGGGATAGAGGCTTCAGGAGCTCACTCCACGCCAGAAGGCCACCTCTTGGTCCAAACCTGCAACTGCATTGTCACAGTTGACAAAGAAAATTGAATGGGGAATATTGACAGCTATTTACAACAGTTCAAGTTAGCAGCAAAATAGCAAGGAGTGAGGCTTGTGATCAAATCGTGCACACCCTGTGAAAATTTATGTTAATATATTAATAGACATGGCAATAATAGATTTGTAAATTCATGTTTGTACCTGCCACACACCTTGGTGCTTTTAACTAGATTTTCCTGCTGGTTTATAGATACCTTCTCAAGCTTCAAACATACACGTTTTCTTTAAAAAAACTAGTTCAGCTCTTGTGAGTAGTGAGATTTACACTCCATGTTTGTGCTGGATTTACTCAATACATTTTGTGCTTATTGAATGAAGGTTTGTGAGAATGTTCTTGCTGGTGACAGTGAATACGGGGGAGGAGTGTCGCAGCCTAGAGCCATCTGTCTGCCTGCAGTGCCATTGTGTTCACATCTGCTTTCATCTCCCTTTTCAAACACACTGAAGTGTTTTATTGTTCCTCCTCGTTTTGTGGTGAAGGTCAGCTCTCTCTGTGCAGCTCCACGAACTGGCTCCGGTCGAGTGGCACAGCTGCCTGCACAGTGGTGCATAACCTGCTGCCATTGGCAACACAGTCCCGATCATTCAATCCAGTGACAAATTAATTTCATCTCCAATTTTATTTCCTTCTCATTCCACTCCTAACCCCGCCCACAGCCCCATGGTGTGTACGATTCAACCCGAGAGAAAAACAGACTGGCAGCAATGACTGCAAGTGATGGAGGAAACATTGGGCAGAATTTTACATTATTGAAGTGGGTGTGTACCCAATCCAAAATCACGTGAAAAGGTATTGGCCGCGTGTCCCAATGTCATTGTGCACTCACGTGATATTTCAGTCAGTGGGCACAAGCGGGAGTTGGCAGCGCGTCCACTGACAATTAATCAGCCGGTTAAGGCAATTAAAAGGACAATTGAGTGGAATTGTACATTGCCCAAGTGATTGTTAGGGCAGCACGGTAGCACAGTAATTAGCACAATTGCTTCATAGCTCCAAGGTCCCAGGATCGATTCCCGGCTTGGGTCACTGTTTGTGCGGAGTCTGCACGTTCTCCCTGTGTGTGCGTGGGATTCCTCCGGGTGCTCCGGTTTCATCCCACAGTACAAAGATGTGCAGGTTAGGTGGATTGGCCATGATAAATTGCCCTTAGTGTTGGGTGGGGTTACTGGGTTATGGGGATAGGGTGGGGGTGTGGGCTTGGGTAGGGTGCTCTTTCCAAGAGCCGGTGCAGACTCAATGGGCCGAATGGCCTCCTTCTGCACTGTAAATTATAGAACATAGAACAGTACAGCACAGAACAGGCCCTTCGGCCCTCAATGTTGTGCCGAGCCATGATCACCCTACTCAAACCCACGTATCCACCCTATACCCGTAACCCAACAACCCCCCCCCCCCCCCTTAACCTTACTTTTTTATTAGGACACTACGGGCAATTTAGCATGGCCAATCCACCTAACCTGCACATCTTTGGACTGTGGGAGGAAACCGGAGCACCCGGAGGAAACCCACGCACACAGGGGGAGGACGTGCAGACTCCACACAGACAGTGACCCAGCCGGGAATCGAACCTGGGACCCTGGAGCTGTGAAGCATTTATGCTAACCACCATGCTACCCTGCTGCCCCAAATTCTATGATAATTTTTGTATTACAACACACGGACAGGCGGCCATCCTTCCGCTGGGGACATCTACTCTGAGGAGGAAGGAAGGGGCCAGAGAGAGAAGAGGTCAGGTGTTCACAGGTAGCATCGCAGAGAGTGACCTGTGGGATGCTAGGCACACAGGGGACACAGGGGCAGCAAGGCAGATGGCACCGCAGAAGATGCCACTATCCTGCTGCCAGAGTGAACAGGCAGTGATTCAGCTGCCTCAACATGTTTGAGGTCCAGTGCCTCTCTCGGAACATCATGATATTATAATGCCACATGATTGGGCCAGAGATCACCTCCAAATGTGTGGTGGGCACCAAATGTTAGCGGCTCTGTCGGCCACAGTTGCCCTCAATTTTTTTTGCACCCGGATCATTCCAGGGGTCAGGAGGGGATTTGTAGTGAGTCCAGAGCTGTGTCAAGCTTATAATTGACGTTCTGTTCAGATAGGTCCGCACATTCATTCATTACTGGACGGACCCAACCAGCCAGGCTGAGCGGGCCACAGGCTTCACAGCTATTGCTGGGCTCCCCTGCATGCAGGATGCTATTAACAGCACCAATGTGGCCATTAAGGTGCCAGCGGGTCACCTTTGTGAATAGGAAGGATTACCACTCAGTGATCGTGCAGACAGCCTGCCACCACGGGACCCAGCTTCAGCAGGTCTGTGTGAGATACCCAGGTAGCACCCATGATGCATGCATTCTGCAACCCTCCCAGGCGCCAGGGCTGGTTGCTGAGTGACAAAAGGTATCCGTTGAAAAGGTTGCTCATGATGCCACTCTGCCGCCCAAGAACAGAGACACATGGTGTCATGGCCCCCACAAGGGCAGTGAGTTGAGAGGACAATAGGACTATTGAAGATGAGGTTCTGCTGCCTGGGCCATTGCGAGGATGCTTGATACCCTCCAGAATGGGTTTTGTTGAATTGTCATGGTCTGCTGCACTTTGCACAACCTGCCGCTGGCAAAGTGGAGGTGGGGGTGGGCACTCGAGGATGAGGATACCGAGGCAGCTCCACACACCTCAGAGGAATTCACTACAGATGGATCTGCTGAGGAGCGCGGCTTGGTCTGGAAGAGGGTGAGGACGAGGAGGCAGATATAATGAACCTTTGGGAGGCAGGGACACCAAGGAGGCCATGATTGAATACTGCTTCTAGGCTGTCAACGTTTGCCTTCCACCTCAGTGCAAAGGCACCACCTCCTTTCCGCACATTTCTGACAATACAATGTCATGACTCCAATGTCTCCTCACAACCTCTGTATTAATGTTTGCTGCCCCTGCAGTCTATCATAAGGCACTGATGAGAGGGTGGCACAGTGGTTAGCATTGTTGCCTACGGCGCTGAGGACCCGGGTTCAATCCCAGCTCCAGGTCACTGTCTGTGTGGAGTTTGCACATTCTCCCCCCACAACCCCAAAATGTGCAGGTTAGGTGGATTGGCCACACTAAATTGCCCCTTAATTGGAAAAATAAGGCACTAATGAGGCCTGAACCTATTGGAAACATTGAAATAAAATCTGATTTACATTTCTGACCGAGGTGCAAGCAGAAAATAGTTGCCAAAGTAACACAAGAACAATACAGTTCAATAATGAACTGAACATATGTCACCCATGAAAACCCCATCCTGTGCTCACAGTGTATTAAATCTACACTTGCGAATGCTTTGTCTGGATGCCCCCACTGCCCCACCCCCTTGCTGGCAGAGGTATTAGAGGCAGGTTGCTGTCTCTGCTGTTGTACTGTATCAGCCCCGATGACTTCAGCAGTCTTCTGGCCGGTGGAGTTTAAGCAGACTCTGTCTGGGAGGGTGTGCCCAGCGATATGGCTGGTTCCTCGGTCGGCGCCTGAGTGCAGCCCAGTCACAGCAGGCCATGGCTGGGATAGTCGGCAGCATTGCTCAGGCGTTGGCCGACATGGCACAGTCACAGATGGAGATGGTCCAGTCCCAGAGTGAGATGGCGCAGTCACTGGCTAATGTGACACAAACCCAAAAGGTGGTGGCACAGTCAATGGGTGTTGTGGCGCAGTCTCAGATGGAGATGGTTCACTCCCTGTGCTCCATGACTGCCAGCATGCAGAACCTGGTCAAGACCAGTGTGGGCCTCCAGGACTGGCAGTGCCAGCAGGTGGGGGAGCCTCAAGGGATAGCTCTGCTCGCACTCCCATCTGATGGAGTAGCCTGGGGGCCGTCGGGCACCCCCATAGAGGAGAAGTGATGAGGCCCGTGCCAGTGGCTCCCACAAGGGAGGTTCCGGAACACCGAAGCACCTCGGACTCCCACCCAGCCCCCCTCCCTCCTGTTCCTGACCTGCCTGATGGGCAGCGGACAGAGCGGAGCAGGCCCAGGCCACCTGGGACACTCGAGCAGCAGCCAGGCCCATCCAGGCCCGGTCGCCACAGAAGACGGCCGCCAGCGGGAACCCAGGTCACAGGGCGGGAATCGCAGCAGGCCACGTCGACTCCTGCTGTACCGTCTAAGGATCCACCTGGACATAGTGTTAGGGCCAGTAAGGCTGGAAAGTTAGGCACCAGTTAAGTTGGCACAGGTGTAGGGCACAGTTTAATGACAGGGGCTAGTGCACAAATGTGTTTGTACGTTGTCCCATTAAACACTTGTTTACACTGTTACAACTTGCCCGGTGCTCTGTCAGATGGGTGTGAAGGGTGGGCTGGTCTGGGCTGGCCAGATAGGGGGTTCAGGGAGGGGGTGCAGAGAATGGGTGGACATTGTGAGTGGCCTGGGCTCTCCCCCGCCCCGACCATTCCCACCGCTGCCACCCCAGGGATCCCCCCCCCCCCCCTCCCCCCCCCCCCCCTCCCCCCCCCCCCCCCCCCCCCCCCCCCCCCCCCCCCCCCGGCCAGTCGGTGAACATGGAGTTGATCAGAGCGTCACTTACGCATTGGTCCAGGCACACACATCGTGCGGCCTCCTGTACCTGCCTGGACCCCATGTCTTGCCCATCTTCACCCTCCCCCACATCCTCCTCATTGGACAAGGCCTGGTGTTGATCCTCCTCCTCCAGCACATCGCCCCTCTGCTGCGCAGGGTTGTGGACGACACAGCGGGGGACCCTCTCCGCATCATTAAAGCAAATTACTGCGGATGCTGGAATCTGAAACCTAAAGATAAAATGCTGGAAAATCTCAGCAGGTCTGGCAGCATCTGTAGGGAGAGAAAAGAGCTAATGTTTTGAGGCCAGATGACCCTTTGTCAAAGCTTCCTACAGATGCTGCCAGACCTGCTGAGATTTTCCAGCATTTTGTCTTTCCTCTCAGCATTGTACTGGAGGGTCACTCCAGAACGGTCCAGGCACCTGATCCACATTTTCAGGAGGCCGAAGCACCACTCAATCAGGGACCAGGTTGTTTGATGGGCTTCGTTGTAGCGGGTGTCCGTGTCGGTCTGTGGCCTTCAGATAGGCGTCATCAGCCAAGACTGCATGAGGAGCAGTGGCTAACCCCTGTCACCCAGGAGCCAGCACCCCAGCTGGGGTGGGGGGGGGGGGGGGCATCTCGAACATGTCAGGATCAAGGAGATGTGCACGCTGCCCGGGTATCAGGCGCAGACATGCATGATGTGCAGCTGATGGTCACATATCAGTTGCAAGTTCATCGAGTGGAACCCCTTTGGGTTTGTGTAGAGTGGCCTGTCATCTGCAGCTGCTCGAAGGGGACATGCACCCTGCCGATCACACCCTGGACCCGGGGCATGTCAGCGATGGCGGATCCCCCTCTGCTTGGGCATCCTGGTGATCTCGGTTCACATTGAAATGGATGTATAGAGCCTCCGTGGGGGCATGGAGGCACTGTGCACCGAGGTCTGTGAGATCCCAGACAGGTCTCCACTCGGTGTCTGGAAAGATCCCGTGGCATAGACGTTCAGGGTGACCATCACCTTCACGGCCACTGGGAGTGGGTGTCCTCCCCCATACCCACGCGTGCCCAAGTGTGCCATGATCTGGCAGATATGTTGCACTTTCTCCCTGCTAGCAGTAGTTTTCAACGACATACCTGGTCCAGCAAGTCCTCGAATGACAGACGCTGCCGGTACACACAAGGCCTCATGTGGCCCCTCCTTGGAACCTCATCCTCCTCGGCCTGTTGGGCGGCCAGCCTTCCATCCTGGGCGGCTGCCTCCTGTTCCTCTGCCGCACGCTCTGCTGGTTGAATTCCAATATCCATTGTCTGCAGGGGTTGAAATGCCGACATGTTAGAATGGTATGTGACCCCGTGCCCAACCAAGTCCAACAGGCTACATGGTGGACCAGTTGGTACCGTGGGCTCTTCCCCCACTGTATTCCCCACCCCCTCCAACTCCGCACCCCTCGCCCCGTTGTTGCCCGCACCTTGGGGACCTCTGACCCTGACGCCCATCCCTGCTTCCAAGGATACCGTTGGCTGGCACTGCCCATGCCAGTGGTACACTACAGTGGGCGTTGTCCTGTGTATGCTGCCTGATGCCCTGTCTGTGCATGGCGTGTATGGTGGAGGATGGGGTGCGGGGGTGGGGTGGGGGCACCCGTAAGTTGGGTGTCACTCTGCAGAACCAGGGGCCAAGTTGGGTGGTCAGTGGGGTGCGCAGCAAGATGGCTGCCTTGCAGGCCACGGTAATGGCGGTCCTTGACCGGACACACCCCAACCAAACGGCCCATCAGGCTCCCCCATTCCCCCTGGCCCTAGCAGGACCTCCCATACCCCGGGCAGCCCAGCCAGTGTCCGGCCTGGTAGCCTATGGTCATGCCTCTCTGTGTCCTACCTCCTCTCTCTCCCCTCATCAGCCACGCTGCCGGTTTCTCTATTTTTAAAAGCACATGTGAACCACACCATTAGGAACTCGGCCCATTGGAGGCGGAGCATCGCAGAGGCCCTGGAGAATGCCGGGTAATACCCACTAATGTTATGTGAACTGTGTATAGTGTACGTGCGTTCCGAACACATTGACGCCACAGTCGAGGTGATGGAGAATTGCGATTTGGCATCAAATCGTCACCCGCCACGATTTTGGTGTTGGAACCTATTCTCCACCCAATCGCGATTCCCTATTTCAAAAGCAGCCAATGAAGAATCCCGCCCATCCTGTTCCATTTAATATTTCAGTCAGGATATTAAAAAATGCCATATGTACTGCCGCCACTAGAGCAAGTGTCTCTGCTGCCAATGTACTTCGAATCTTTTTAGTCACCCGTGCCAAGGGCAACATTTACCTTTCTCCCCTAGAAGTAAAATTATAAATCCTCCCGCACTTAAAAAGCCAAAACCGAGATTCGAATAAGATGCAAAACTATAAACAATCATTTCAGTTGTTTAATATCACCTAAAAATGGGAATTTTGAAACACAATTCTCCAATTTTGATTTCGCCAATGTTTAGCTTGCTCTAACAATTTCTTCAACCCTGGGATCGTTCATTTTAGTGCATTGTTCCAAAACACTAAAACTAGTCTTGGTGTCCAGTCTTGTTGGTCTAACTCTTTCCAAACACGCTTCTTCCACCCATCCAGAAAGCGGGGGGGGGGGGGGGTCGAGCGCCCGCTTGCACTGCCCTCCCCGCTAGCTTGCTCAGAAGGCGCTGAGGCCATAACTGATGTTAATATTTCCAGCCTGTCCTGGAGGCTCCTCAACAGATTCTGGCAGCCTTCAGAAGCTGCCTCTGTTGAATTTGAATCCACCCACCGGATCCCCATTGAACCTGACGCTCGCCACTCTCAGAATCACAGAATACTACAATGCAGACGAGGCCCTTTGGCCCATCGAGTCCTTTCCTACTGGCAGCACTGTGCCAATGTCCGGTTGCGTTTCACGCTGACCTTCTCTCAATTGGCCAGCCAGTGTAAAATCACGTTTGGCTTCCAATTGCGACCGGAAGTGAAAACCGCAGCTGCTTCCCCGCCTGTCGATCATGCTCACACCACGAGTGCAATAATTAGGCCTACATTATAAAGCTGAATGTGGAGCCCATGCTAAAGGGTGAAGATTCTCTATCCCAAGTTTCTGACCTTTTATTTCCCCTCCAACGATCAAGGCTTCCTTAACGGTCATCCTCAAAGTGACGAACATCCAGGGACTGATTTTCCCTGTTATCATTGTGACTGGTTCATGGTGACAAATAAGTCAAATTCCACATTCGTTAGATGAATTTCTTGGACTGTTAGCCTGTGTTTTGCGGGAATCATGCCCCATGGTTTGATCCATGTTCCATTAAATTAGAAACCAGTGCCCCCCCCCCCCCCCCCTCCCCCCCCAGCATAATTGTAGACAAATTTATTCCAGGCAAATTTCTTGAGGCAGAATACTTCGAGCAATTTTTTTGTTTTTGAAAAAGAGGTGACTATTTTTACCTGGACCTGGTGCTGGGGATTTACAATTATCTCCCAATTAGTAAATTTGCCTCACTAATCAGCAACTAAACTCGTCATTGATCTTTAAGTTAGATTTGACACCCTTAAAGCTGCAGGCCATTTTAAAAACAATTTCATCTTGGAGGCCAACTAATGCAAATGAAGATACAAATTAGGAGCAGGAATAGACCATTCTGTCCCTCGTGCGTGCTCCACCATTCAGTAAGATCATGATTGATCTGCTTGTGGCCTTAACCCCTCTTTATGCCTACCCTTGACAACCTTTCACTCCTTTGTTAGTCAAGAATCTATATACCTCTGCCGTCAAAATATTCAGTTGATCCCTCTTCCCCCATTCTTTGGAGAAGAGGGTTCCAAAGGTTCGTGGCTCTCTGAGAGAAAAGATTTCTTCTCATCTCCATTTCAAATAGGAGACCACTTGATTTTTAAACTGTGTCCCCAAGTTCACAAGTATGAGTTTGTTAGCCGAGGGCGCAAATCCCATAATGGCGGCAAAATATCACGAGGGGCCACAAACGGGATTTGTGCTGGCAAGATTGCGGAACGCGATCTTCCCGGCCCTCCCCAATGACACAATCAAGTTCACACCCAGGAAGGGTGTTTAAAGTCAGATGTTTTTGCCTCACGGAATATTCCCGCCCATCAGCATGATGTCTCACGGGCATGACTTACTACTGCTCTATGAAAACATGGACCAGGCACCATGGAATCCGAGAGGGCGGAAAGAGGTTAGTACTTCTCAGCCACGCACCATGGTGCACAAGGGGAAAGTTATCGCTGGACAGCTGTTGAAGGGTGTAGTTCAAGGCTACAGGAACTTGTGGGGGTCGATCTGGGGGTGTGGGGGCAGTTTGGGGGTCACTCCTACGCTAGGGGTTGTAATTGGTGTGTCGCTTGTAAGCTTGCTTTGTGTCTCTTTTTTAAATTCAGTTCACAGACCTGAGCAATTCTGCAGCCTGTCTGATTTAAAAGCAGTTCACAGTCCAGTGTTAGTAAAAGGCCTTTTGTTTGCAGGGCACATAAAAGGCCATGGTGAATGAAAAGGCCCATTGCTTATACAGCTGTTGATGCCCTCAGAGATTCTTGAGAAAGGCTTTTTTGCCTTTTCACTGCCAGCCTGTGTGCCAATGAAGTGAGAACGAACTCCCAAATAGCAGCAGCCAATGGGCTGAGGGTCTGGACCAACTGGGGGAGTTCCACATTACTATACTGACTGGGGGTCTCTCAACCACCCACCCCCAACCTCTCCTATCCACCATTTTCATCACCCAGGGCCCTGTCCATCGGGTCTGATCTGCTGTCAAATCCCCACCACCCTGAGTCCCTCATCCACTCCCTCTGGAAAACACCTCTCTCAGTAGGGATCCCATCCTTCGCCTTTCACACCTCCCAAGCCAACCGAAACCTGTTCAACCAGGTTCCAATGACCATGGCCCCTCCCCCCACTCCACCACTACACTCCTGTTCACTAGTCAACCTTCACTTGCTAGTGTGGAGACCTTTCCTCCCAATCCCTCCCCCTCCCCCCCCCCATGACCCAATCCCTGAAAACAAAGACACTCAAACATAATCAGTGCAGAAAACTGCCATAACCCCAATGCCCAATATTCTTCTACCCACTGTAACCCATAGCAGAGGTTACAGTACCCCTTACCCATCAACCAACCTGAAAACCAAATCCCCAATTGTTCCCCCTACAAGTACAAAACAAGTAAACATCCTGAAAAAAGAGATAAGTCTGTGCAGAACGTTCAACCGTTCAACCCCCCCTCCCTTCAGTCAGAAGCCAAACCCCAGTCCCATCTCTCATTTCAACCCAAGCCCTTTGACCTTCACAAACGCCTCCGCCGCCTCCACTGTATCGAATCAGAAGTCTCTCGCGTTATAGGCCACCTTCAGCTTCACAGGGTAGACCACGCCGAACGTCACACCATTACTGAAGAGTGCCACCTTCACCCAACTGAAGGGCGCCCACTTTCTCGCCAGCTCCACAGTTAAGTCCTGGCATATACGAATCCCAGCTCCTTTACACTGCATCTTATGCCTTTAATTCGCCTAACTCAGGACATTCTCCTGACCATAGAATTTGCGGAAATTAATTATGACCACCATTGGCGGCTTGGTTGTCTTCGGCTTGGGCCTGAGTGACCGATGAGCCCTCTCCAGCTCATATCGGGAAGGTTCTTCCCCATCCTCCAGCAACTGCACCAACATCTTCGTAAAGTACTCAGTCGGCCTCAGGACCTCCACCCCCTCTGGCAAGCATACTATTCTTAAATTCTGCCACCTCAGCCTATTGTCCAGGTCCTCCACCTTGGCTCTGAACCCTTTGTTGGCCTCCACCACCCTTTGTAGCTCCTCACTCATTGAGATGAACTGGTTACAATATTGCGACAAAGCTTCTTCCACATCTTTCAACATCTCTTCTTACTCCCCCACCTCGGTCAACGTCTTCAACACGGCCACCTTCACCAGGGCCATGGCCTCCTTCACCAGCTCTTTCATCACAGCCATCATCTCCTTTCGCATCATCTCCATGTGTTTACCAAACTGCCTCTCAAACTCTCCAGCCATCACCTCAGTCAAAGTCTCTACTGTGAAGGGTGCGGCCCCAAACAGCCTCTACCATCTTTCCTGCTGCCGGGCTGACCCGTTCACTCGAAGTCGAACTTTCTCTTGCCCCCTTCTTCCCAGTGGCTTTTTTCTGGGTCTTAGACATTCCCCACCTTCTTTATGTCTTCCTACACCAGCTTATCCAAAATCTGCCACTGGAATCAGGCATTAAACTCCAAAAGCCAGAGCCTCGAGCAGGAGCCAACCAACGTGCGATTCGGTGAGGGGTTGAACCCTTAAGTGTCAAAGGAAGGGGGGGTGCAGGGCATTGGCACAAACAGGGTCGAGCTTGTCAGCTGCGACCACCCAAATGTCCTGGGGGAATCCAGCAGCCCTCAAGGTTCACAGGGACACTAATTTGCCCCAATACATGGTGAGCCCCACTGCTGCTAATATCAAGGGAGGGAGCAGCCAGACACAATCCCCTAGCGACTCTGATGGGACGAGGGAAGTGACTGGCAGGCAAGGCAATGAAGTATGATGGACAACAGAGCGGTGAGGTAGCACTGGCTGCCAGAGATGGTGTAGGATAGTTATCTTCAACCAAGAGAACAATGGATGTTGGTAGAAATGGTCAAGGGATGGATCACCTAACTGACCGTCTCGGTTTCTTTGTCCCATTCCTCCCAGATTACTAATTTGCCTCATTATGGAGCCAGTTTTTTCTTTTGTTTTATAAATTTAGTGTACCCAATTTATTTTTTCCAATTAAGGGGCAATTTAGCATGGCCAATCCACCTAGCCTTCACATCTTTGGATTGTGGGGGCGAGACCCACGCAGACAGGGGGAGAATGTGCAAACTCCACACGGACAGTGACCCAGAGCCGGGATCGAACCTGGGACCTCGGCGGTGTGGGGCAGCAGTGCTAACTGCTGCGCCACCATGCTGCCCGTGATGGCAATAATACTAATAACATCAGCGGAGGAAGATGGACAACACTGACCCAGAGAGACTCTACGCAGGGCCTTCACCAAGGGACTAAGAGGCTGTTGGTCAGACTCAAAACCTGGCCGGCCTGCAGGTCGAGGAGGGGTTCAAAGACTTCAGAGAAGGAGACCCCTGGTTTACAGGATCGGCACGTAATTCCTGGAGCCTCTGGACACCATGTGCTATTAAAGACTACATTTATATAAAGAAACAGTGCCGCACCTCTGCCATGTCCTTGCAGTGGTGTGGAGATGCCGGCGTTGGACTGGGGTGAGCACAGTAAGAAGTCTTACAACACCAAGTTAAAGTCCAACATGTTTGTTACAAACACTAGCTTTCGGAGCGCAGCTCCTTCCTCAGGTGAATGAAGAGGTATGTTCCAGAAACATATACAGTATATAGACAAATTCAAAGATGCCAGACAATGCTTAGAATGCGAGCATTTGCAGGTAATTGAATCTTTACAGATGCAGACATAGGGGTAACCTCAGGTTAAAGAGGTGTGAATTGTCTAAAACCAGGACAGTTGGTAGGATTTTGCAAACCCAGGCCAGATGGTGGGGGATGAATGTAATGTGACATGAATCCCAGGTCCCGGTTGAGGCCGCACTCATGTGTGTGGAACTTGGCTATAAGTTTCTGCTCAGCGATTCTGCGTTGTCGCGCGTCCTGAAGGCCGCCTTGGAGAACGCTTACCCAGAGATCAGAGGCTGAATGCCCTTGACTGCTGAAGTGTTCCCCGACTGGAAGGGAACATTCCTGCCTGGTGATTGCCGCGCGATGTCCGTTCATTCGTTGTCGCAGCGTCTGCATGGTCTCGCCAATGTACCACGCTTCAGGACATCCTTTCCTGCAGCGTAAGAGGTAGACTACGTTGGCTGAGTCGCACGAGTATGTACCACGTACCTGGTGGGTGGTGTTTCCACGTGTAATGTCGATGATCTGGCACGTCTTGCAGAGATTGCCATGGCAGGGTTGTGTGGTGTCGTGGTCGCTGTTCTGAAGGCTGGGTAGTTTGCTGAAAACAGTGGTTTGTTTGAGGTTGCGCGGTTGTTTGAAGGCAAGTAGTGGGGGTTTGGGGATGATCTTGGCAAGATGTTCATCTTCATTGATGACGTGTTGGAGGCTGGAGACCTGGAGCCACTTAAAGGAGGAGGGCACCCACTCTCTGTGGCCATGAGGGCGACGACATCCCTGAATTTCTTCACCACCAACTCATTCAAGGGCTCATATGGTGATATCTGTGGAATATCTGGAACATCAGCCCACAAGTGCATCCGACAGGTCATGGATGCTCTGTATTCTCCAGCTTCATCCACTTTGACCTCGGCCAAGATGCAGTATTTGCCAGCATCGCCAGGGTGACTCAGGTCCAGGGGGGCATAGATGGAATACAGGTGTCCTTGAGAGCACTGTGGCATCAAGGAGTGCCCTTCATCAATCATAAGGGGTTCCATTCCCTGAACGTCCAAGTAGTCTGCAATCAGCAGAAGGACATCCCTTCCTTGGGAGTGTGTATGACTGCTCCATACTGGGGCATTCGCAGATTGCCAGAGTCTTCGAAGTCCACCCCAGGCTACTGGGATAGCTCGAGGGGGACTAGTGCTATCGGTTGGTCATTGTAGATGACGCCAGTGCGGAGGCCCGAGATTAAGGTGAAGTCCCATTATAATGAGGCACACAGTGCCACCCAGTAAGTAATCAAACAGTGCATAGGGCTGCTGAAGATTTGTTTCCACAGCTTTGACTGGTCCACTGGTGCTCCTCAGTATAGCCCCTAGACGGTGTCCCACATTGTCAGCGTCTGTTATGCCCTCCACAACCTGGCGCAGCTGTGGGGCGACATGCTGGAGGAGGAGAAACATGCCACTTCCTCTGATCAGAAGGAGGACCAGGAGGGAATGGACAAAGAGTTTGAGGAGGACGCTGAGGAAGGAGGCCAGGCGGCAGTCAGGGTGAGCCAGGCCCTGTTGCCCTTTTACCTATAGGTTCACTCTTTAGGAGGCTTGGTGTCCAGCAGCTCCACAACCCTGCCACCCCCCATCCTTCCTGCCTCAAAACCTTCCCCCAAACCACCCAAAATTTACTTCCCCCAATGCCACCTCCTCCCCCTCCAAAGACCTCATTGACATATCACCAGGGTGATGGACCTGGGTTGGCCGTGGAAGTGAGTCGCTAGTCAAGGCAGGAGGGTGATGACGGCCCTATTTGAGGAAAGCTGTGATGTTCCTCAGGTTGTCCATATGTCTGACTCCTGTCTATCTGCTGACTGTGCACTGATTCAGGGGCTCATGTCTGAGTGAGGGCAGGGCCACATTCCTTTGTCCCACAGCTCCAAGGAATGAGATGGGGCAATGTTAAGGGTTCAGTGAGTGATATGGCCGTCTTTGCTGGATGTCTGTTACTGAGGGTCTGATGAGGGTCTAATTCTTGGGATTGGTTGGAGGGCCTGCAGGAGATTCCCAGTTTAGATGTGGAGATGAACCATCCTCGTGGGAGAGAGGTAAAGACTGAAGCGTTACTGCTTTGAGGTGCATTAATATTTAATAGTGATTCATGACGGTGCAACATTATCAACACCCTTACTAATGGTGTCTAACTTCACCCATGCCCACTCTGTGCACCGACAACTTCTTAATCTTCCATGCCTACCATTACTTCTATGTGTTATCCTATGGTACACATCAAATGCGGAGGCAAAGGCAGGACGGTGGCGCAGAGGGTTAGCACTGTTGCCTCACAGCGCCGAGGTCCCAGGTTCGATCCCGGCTCTGGGTCACTGTCCGTGTGTGGAGTTTGTACATTCTCCCCGTGTTTGTGTGGGGTTCGCCCCCACAACCCAAAGATGTGCCGGCTAGGTGGATTGGCCACACTAAATTGCCCCTTAATTGGACAAAAGTGAATTGGGTACTCTAAATTTTAAAAAACGAAAAAAAAAAAGTATGGAGGCAGCCTGTTGCCTTCCACTCCCTGTGGCCTGAAATGTGGCAGGCGTCCTCTGGAGGGCCGGGACCTGGAAGGCCTCACTGACCTTCGGGTGTCACTGATGCTGCCACATCATCCTGTTCTACCCGCTGTCATAATAGCCACTCATGTATATAATGAGATGCAGACAGGCAGTGATTGACACACAGGATGACCAGTAAGCACACAACACAGTGCAGCCAATCACCAGACAGGACACTACCACTATAAAGCCAGAGGGCACTAGGTTTCCCTCTCTCTCTGGACACAGCCACTGAGACAGTCAGAGTCCACGAGCTAGGCAGTGCAAACACCATGCGGTAGCTAGAAAGTCTGGTCAGGCTAGTACAGGTCTCCAGTCAGTTCAGTATAGTGTCGACCCACAGCTGAATATGTATATCAGTTCTATAGTTGAATAAAACAGTGTTGGATCTTCTCCAGTGTTAGACGTCTGTTTCTAGCTTCCCTGCATCGAGTGCAGTCCACATCGAACCAACCTGCCTAACACATCATGGTACCAGAGTGTTACTGATCTTGACGGACCTACCTGGAGTGAATCAGCATTGACCAGCAAGCAGCCAGCCAGCGAAATGGAAAACATCCAGCCTCCTCCGCAGCTCCGCATCTCCGGCAACCTCGGCACCAATTGGAAGATCTTCAAGCAAAAGTTCCTCTTGTACATCGAAGCCTCCGACCTCGAAGCAGCATCAAATGCCAGGAAGATCGCGTTATTTCCACCGAGGGGACCATGCCATCCACATCTACAACTCCCTTACGTTCGCTGAAGGCGAAGACAAAATTAAATTCAAAACAGTCCTGCTGAAGTTTGACAGCCACTGCGACATTGAGGTGAATGGGAGCTTTGAACGGTACGTTTTCCAGCAGAGGCTTCAGGGTAAGGATGAACCTTTTCAATCCTTCTTGACCCATTTCCACCTCCTAGCGCAGTTATGTAACTATGACTCGACGGCTGATTCCATGATCCGGGATCAGATCGTTTTCGGGGTCCACTCCGACTCCCTTCGGAGCAACAGTTGACCTTCCCTGTCGCTATCGAGACATGCGTTGTCCATGAGCATGCTGAGAATCGTTACACCCACATCAGGGCGGCAGAAACGGCAAAGCTGGCCTCCCACGAGGCAGAACAGGTGCAGGCCATCGCACAGATGCAGGGCCTGAGCATCGAGGAGAGTGGCCGTTTCGCGCTCTTTTCCCGCCACGACCGAGTGGATGATGAGACCGACAACCCGACTGCACAGGTGCGTACGTTGACCGACCGCACTGCGCATGCGCGATGGTGCACGGAACGCGCTGACATCGGTGTCATGACGTGTCCGAATTGTAGCTCCACCCGCTTAAAGCGGCAATGTCCAGCATAAGGACGCCGGTGTCTACAGTGTGGCACGCTCGGCCACTACGAAGCCCTGCGCAGAAGTGTCCACTCAATACAACAAGGCATGCCAGATTCCGATCTAGACAGCCCAACAGACCCTGATGCTGAGTGCCTCAAGTCCCCATACCGGGTGGGCATCATAACTACACATGCGCTGCCTTCCACCACAACGGCGAAATGCCTCTCCATCCTCAGTGTGGATCCCGACGACGAGTGGTCTGCTGTCCTCACAGTTAACAAGGCTTGCATCCGGTTCATTAGTGAACAAAAAACTGCCCAGAACAAAGTTGGGCTTTACCTGGGAGACCTGCCAAACATCCAGCTATTGAGTGCAATTGTGCCCTCATTCCAATTCATGCACAAGCACACCTTGCAGTGGGAATTCAAACTGATTGCTAACTCAGAATTGAAAGATTTATATTAGGTGGGGCCATCATAATAATAATCTTTATTGTCACAAGTAGGCTTACATTAACACTGCAATGAAGTTACTGTGAAACACCTCTGGCCGCCACACTCTGATGCCTGTTTGGGTGCACAGACGGAGAATTCAGAATGTCTAAATTACCGAACAGCACATCTTTCGGGACTTATGGGAGGAAACCGGAGCACCCGGAGGAAACCCATGCAGACTTCGTACAGCCAGGGACCCCAAGCCGGAATCGACCTGGGACCCTGGTGCTGTGAAGCCATAGTGCTAACCACTATGCTACCGTGCTGCTCCATGAGTTTTACCAGAGATGTAGATATCGATGAAAAGGTCAACATTTGCTGCCCATCCCGAATTGTCCTTGAAACAGTGGTGGTGAGTCACCGGGGGCAATTCGCCGCTCGGCGGACCAAATGCCCGTGCCGTCGTGAACGCCGGCGGGAAACGCGATGCCACAACCTATTGTGGCCACTTCAGCATCCCTACGTGGTGCCAAATGGGCGCCGCGACAACCCGCACATGCGCAGTTGGGGCAGCTCAATCCTGCGCATGCGCGGTGAAATTCTTACGCACGCTGGCCCCGACGCAATATGGCGTGGGTGTTCAGGGGCCAGCCAAGGTGGAATGTAGGCTCGTGAAGGAGCCCCCCCTCTCTCCCCCACAGTCCGCCCTCCCGAGCGTTCCCGCAGAGTTCCCGCCGGCTGTGACCAGGGGTGGACGGCGCCGGCGGGACCCTGTCGTGTTGGAGCGGCCGCTTGGCCCATCCGGGCTGGATAATCGCCGCTCGCAGCGATTCTCCGAGCGGCCCGGCGCAATTCGCGCTGCGCTGGTTTTGGGGGGGGGTGGGAGAATCGCGTGCGGGGGTCGGGGCGGCGTGGCATGATTCGTGCGGCGCCCCGGCGATTCTCCCACCTGGCGTGGGTGGGGAAGAATACCGCCCACCTTCTTAAACTGCTGAAGCCCATATGGTGTAGCCACACCCTCAGTGCTGATGGATGGGGATTTTCAACATTTTGATCCAGCAACAGTAAACAGTCAAGTGGCAAATCTTCACTCTGCAGCTTGGAAAATCATTAAACTGCCTTTCAGCATGTCAAGTTGTAGTTGAAAGTCTTCCCTCTGATGTGTTGGAACCCTTTGATGTCTGTCCCAGCATGTCAATATCAATGTTTTGTCAGATGAAGGTAAAAGTGTTCCCTTTGATGTGTTGGAAATCTTGAAGTGCATTTTTCACAATCAATTTCATTTCCCTTTAACATTTTCTAGCCTCTAGACATATGTTGATTACATTCAATCTCATTGTCCATTACCTTTTACAGGCCTCTTGATTGACAGGTCTGACAGGTCCATGCTATTTTAAAGAAAGGTTTAGCTTTGTTTTTATATTTCTACAGAGTCAAATGGTTCCTTGATGGACTGGACATTCTATTTGTCGGGGAGGGCAGTAAACGGGACCTGGAAGCACCACCCGCACTGGGAGAGATCATGGAGAGCATTAGCTCCATGCAGGCGGGAAAGACGCTGGGACCAGATGGATTCCAGGTGGACTTCTACAAAAATGTGCGACAGCGCTGACCCCGCACCTGCAGGAGATATTCACAGACTCACTAGCCAAGGGCGCACTGCCACCCACGCTAGCACAGGCCTCAATCTCGCTGATACCTAAAAAAGACAAAGACCCAACGGAATGTGGGTCATACAGACCCATCTCACTGCTGAACGCAGACGCCAAAATACTGGCCAAAATCCTAGCCAAAAGGCTAGGGGACTGTGTACCTGAGGTGGTCACAGAGGACCAGATGAGCTTTGTCAAAGGTAGACAGCTTTCCTCGATCATCAGTCGCCTGCTGAACGTGATAATGATCCCCTCCGGGAAAGAACACCAGAGGTGATTGTCTCCCTAGATGCCGAAAAGGCCTTCGACAGAGTCGAATGGAAATACCTCATAGAGGTACTGGAGCGGTTCGGGCTTGGAACAGGGTTCACCGCTTGGGTAAAGCTCCTATACAACGCTCCCATGGCGAGTGTACGGACCAACAATACCAACTCCCAATACTTCCAGCTGCACAGGGGCACCAGACAAGGATGCCCACTGTCCCCGCTGCTGTTCGCTCCAGCGATCGGACCACTAGCAATCGCACTCAGAGCAGCAAAAAGCTGGAGGGGGATCTGAAGGGGAGGCAAAGAGCACAGAGTCTCACTCTATGCAGATGACCTGCTCCTCTACATTTCGGACCCACAGAGCAGCATGGACGGAATCATTGCGCTCCTGAAAGAGTTTGGTGCCTTCTTGGGCTACAAACTCAACATGAGCAAAAGCAAGATCTTCCCGGTACACCCACAAGTGGGGGGGGGGGGGGGGGGGGGGGGGGGGGGGGGGGGGGGGGGGGGGGGGGGGGGGGGGGAAGCACTGACGGGACTGCCGTTTAAACAAGTCCGACTCAAATTCCGCTACCAGGGGATCCAAATAGCCCATGACTGGAAAGGGATCCATAAATGGAACTTCACCAGCCTGACGGAGGAAGTAAAAAAGGACCTGCAGAGATGGAGCACACTCCCACTCTCCCTCGCGGGGAGTGTCCAGACGATCAAAATGAACGTACTGCCCAGGTTCCTCTTCCTGTTTAGATCCATTCCGATCTACATCCCCAAGGCCTTTTTCAAAGCGCTGGACAAACTAATCATGGCGTTCGTGTGTGGGGGGTGGGAAGGGGGGGAAGGGGGGAACGCTAGGGTCCCAAAGAAGGTCCTACAAAAAACAAAATCCAGGGTGGGGCTAGCCCTCCCAAACCTACAATTCTACCACTGGGCAATGACGGCAGAGCGAATAAGGGGATGGATCAAGGAGCCAGAAGCCGAGTGGGTGCGCGCGGAAGAGGCCTCCTGCATGGGGACCGCCCTCAGGGCCCTCGCCACGGCGGCACTCCCATCCCCACCCAAAAACCACTCCAGCAGCCCGGTGGTGATAGCCACCCTCCAATCCTGGAACCAACTACGGCAGCAATTTGGCCTGACCAAAATGTCAGACAAAGCTCCCATCTGCAACAACCATAGGTTCACACCAGCACTAACTGACGCCACCTTCAAAAGGTGGAGGCAGGACGGAGGGACACTGACAGTCAGGGACCTATACACGGACGGCAGGATCGCAACACTGGACGAACTGACAGAGAAATTCCAGCTAGACAGAGGGAACGGGCTAAGGTATCTACAGCTCAAAAACGTCCTACGAAAGGAGACAAGGATGTACCCACAACCTCCATGACAGACACTACTGGAAGAACTACTGGACGCAAACATACTAGACAAAGGAAACTGTAGTGACATGTATGACCGACTGATAGAAAGGGCCGACACCGTACTGGACGCAACAAGAAAGAAATATGAGGAAGACCTGGGGATTGAGATAGGGTGGGGACTCTGGAGCGAAGCACTGCATAGAGTCAACTCCACCACCACGTGCGTAAGGCTCAGTCTGATGCTGCTAAAAGTGGTACATAGAGCTCACTTAACAAGAATCCGTATGAGTAGGTTCTTCCCGGAGGTGGAGGATAGATGTGAACGGTGCCAAGTAGGCCCTGCCAACCACGCCCACATGTTCTGGTCTTGCCCCAGACTTGTGGAGTACTGGACAGCCTTCTTTGAGGCAATGTCCAAAGTGGTGGGGGTGAGGATGGAGCCATGCCCGAAAGTGGCGGTCTTCGGACCAGCCAGATCTATTCCTGGGGAGGAGGGCGGACGCCCTTGCCTTTGCCTCCCTGATCGCCCGCTGTAGAATCCTGTTCAGTAGGTGGTCAGCAGCACCACCCAGAGCTGCAGACTGGCTGTCCGACCTCTCGGAATCTCTCCAAATGGAGAAAATCAAATTCACCATCCGAGGGGCAGACAACGGCTTCCACAGAACGTGGGAGCCAGTCACACAATTGTTCAAGGACCTGTTTGTGGCCAACGAACAAGAGGAAGAATAGCCAGGTGGCCAAGTATCAGGGGAAAGTAGCCAAGAAACAGGGAACAAGATATGAGAACCAGGGAGGTGGGGGGAGGCAGGGAAATGAGAGCCGGAAGGGATACAATAACGAACATGGCATCTCCAGGAGTAGGGAACGAGGAGAATGAAGACGAAATATGGGAGGAACGGCAGAAGCGGAGGTGAGCGCGAGACAGCAGCGAGATCTGTCCGGGAGAAGCAAGCGACAACAACACCAGACCCATTCGAGTATTGCCCACTGTAATTGTTTCTCCAGCACGCAAATGTATATTTACCTCCCCAGTCTCCACCCCCTCCTTCCCCCCTCCCCCGCAAACAGCCACCTACTTATGTGTTGTAAATAATTTTGCCAGGTGTACAGAGTTGCTGCTGTTGAGCTGGTGCCGTGAGCTACCAGTTATTCTATTTTATCTTTCATTGTATTTTTTTTTTTACTATTTACTATTTTCTTTTCTTTGGTATGTTTGGGTATGTCCTTCTCTTCTATATATGTGTGTGCATATATATATATATGTTTCTTATCCTGTGTACATAACGGTAAATATACTTTGTTCAAAAACCCAATAAAAAACATTTATAAAAAAAAATATTTCTACAGAGTCCATTAACTCTGAAGTGCTTCCTCTTTTGAGAAGACGTTCTTTCTAACCAGTTTTATTAAAAAGGCTGTTTCTTTGTTCTGAAATGCTTCCTGTTATATTACATTTAGTAATATCTCATTACTCATTTGCTTCCTGCCAGAATGGTCATATGCTTGATATTCAGTAAAATTCATAGTCTTCAAATAAAGCAAATACGGTTTATTGAGTAACAATTATAAATTAACTATGAGTTCATTCACTCGTCAATAACTATAACTGTAGATTGGATGAATAAGATGAAATAGATATATAATGATTAACTACAGCTACACACTAAGCTATCTCTCTCTAACTCTGTTCACGAGTCACTCCTGATACGACGAGGCCGGGAACTCTCTCTGAGTGTACCTTATATGCATATATGTGGTGATGCCATCTAGTGGTTATCTATCACTTGCTTATGAATGTTAACCCTTTACATAAATTTAGATATACAGATCACTACATCCCCCCTTTTTGTTTTACACATTTTCGATACTATAAAGAAAATTGTATAACAAATTAACACAGAGAATGGTATGTATATCTGTACAAACATAATTGATGACTATACACAGTGGAGTAATATTTAAAAGTCCAATATTCATAAGTTCAGTCTGTTTCTGTCTCCCTGTTCTGGATCTTCTCAATTGTCGAAGTGGTGAGTCTGAAAGCTTGATAATTTTTTTGTATGTCATCAGGTTTCTTGTTAAAGTGATTCATCACAACTTAAGGTTGAAAAAATTGGTTGTTGGAGCCTAATTTTCTGCAAAGCTCGTCCATTGTGTCGAATGATTGCTTCACCGGCAGATTTGACGATGTAGGATCATGGTGCTACTTGCCCAATGATAGTACCTGGAGCAGACCATCCTCCTTCTGGATTCTTGATTCTGACAATGTTGTCTTTTATCAATGGGTCTAGTTGAACTGTATATTGGTCATAGTACATTTGTTGTTTTGAACGTTGTTCAGTGATTTTCTTGAGAACTGGTAGATGAGGGGCTAGTTTAGCACAGAGCTAAAGAGTTGGCTTTTAAAGCAGACCAAGGCAGGTCAGCAGCACGGTTCAATTCCCGTACCAACCTCCCCGAACAAGTGCCGGAATGTGGTGACTAGGGCCTTTTCACAGTAACTTCATTTGAAGCCTACTTGTGACAATAAGCGATTATTATTTCATCTGGATTTTGAAATCTGATCGCTGGTATAGCATTTGTCCTGAAAATAATGGAGTTGCACCGTATGATAATAAAGCTAAATGGGCAGCACGGTAGCACAGTGGTTAGCACTATGGCTTCACAGCGCCAGGGTCCCAGGTTCGATTTCCGCTTGGGTGACTGTGCGGAGTCTGTACGCCCTCCATGTGTCTGCGTGGGTTTCCTCTGGGTGCTCCGGTTTCCTTCCACAGTCCAAAGATGTGCAGGTTAGGTGGATTGTGTGGTGAATGTAATACTGTATAGATGTATATATGTTAATTCACACTGTCTTTGTAAGCACAGTAGCGCTATCCTACCACTAGGGGGAGTAGCACTGGGAGCACTCAGGATCTTGTACTGGGCTCCACCCTTGGCTCCGCCCATGACTCCTCCCCCTAGTGCAGCTATATAAATACCCTTGTCCAGAGTCAGCCTGAGTTCACTACGAGTTCATCGACAGGTAACAGGCTGGCTCTGAAGTAAGTCGATTAAAGCCTATATTCACATCGGAAACACGTGTCTGGCGAATTGATGGTTCCATCAGATTGGGAATGTCAAATTGCCCTTTGTTTAGATGGGGTTGCAGGGTTACGGGGATAGTGTGGAGATGTGGGATTATGTAGGGTGCTCTTTCCAAGAGCCGGTGCAGACTCGATGGGCCGAATGGCCTCCTTCTGCACTGTAAATTCTTTGATTCTATGAATGTCAGATTGTGAATCATTCACTTTATTTAGAAAGTTGTTTAATAATGTGAACACCTTTTTCTTCTCTCATTGGATTGTGGGTAGTGTGGGCTGGATGTCACATGTCCAAAATTGTAGTTGTTTGAAAATTCAGACCATTCCCAGCTAGCGAAACGTGGACCATTTCTAACATTACTGTTTCCGGAATTCCATGTCCTGAGAATGTTTCTTTACATGCCTTGATGACTGAAGACAATGTTAGATCTGGAAGTTTCATAACCTCCGGGTAGTTTGAATAGTAATCCATGATGAGAATGTAGTCGCGATCAGTTGCATGGAAGAGGTTGATCCCTACTTTTGTTCATGGTGATGTGATGAGTTCATGTTGTTGAAGTGTTTCCTTTCATTGTGCAGGTTGGTGTCTTTGGCAGGATTTACATGTTATTACCATGTCAGTTGATACCTTGTTGATCCCAGACCAGTATATTGTTTGCCTTGCTCTCTTACATTTTTTAATACTGAGGTGTCCCTTGTGAATTTTTTGTAGGATTTCTGAACGAAGACTTTGCGGGATAACAATGTTATCTTGTCTTCACAATAGACCATTAACTACTGTTAAATTAGTTTGAATGTTGCGGTATTGAGGACAATGCCTTTCGGTCACCCATGTTTTTTAAAATAAATTTAGAATACCCAATTCATTTTTCCAATTAAGGGGCAATTTAGCATGGCCAATCCACCTAACCAGCACATCTTTGGGTTGTGGGGGTGAGACCCACGCAGACACGGGGAGAATGTGCAAACTCCACACGGACAGTGACCCAGGGTCGGGATTTGAACCCGGATCCTCAGCGCCGTAGTCGGTCACAAATGTTGTAGATGGTGCATTACCCTCAGCAGAGTTGCATCTTTCTTTGTTTCTTGCTGTATTAACTTCAGTTTTTCATTAGATACCGGAAGGTTCTCCGTGTATAGTTGAGCCTGAACTTCTATGTCTCCGATGAATTCCATTGGTGTGCTCTCTGTGGCAATGGAACGTGATAGAATATCTGCAATGATAAGCTCTTTCCCAGGTGTATATATCAAGTTGAAATCATACCTTCGTAATTTCATCATTATACACTGGAATCTAGGTGTCATGTCGTTTAAATCTTTTTCCCAATGATGTGGACTAACAGCCCGCGATCCGTCTCCACAGTGAAGGTTGGAAGTCTGTAAACATAATCATGGAATTTAAGTATTCCCGTGAGTAATCCGAGACATTCCCTTTATATCTGTGCATATCTGCACTCTGTTGCAGTCATAGCCCTTGAAGCAGATGCTACAGGAATCCAATCAGAGTGTTTATCTTGCTGTAAGAGAACTGCGTCTATTCCATCCTGACTTCCATCAGTGGATATTTTAGTTGCTATTTTCGAGTCGAAGAAAGCGAGTATCAGTGTGGTCATAATTGTTGTTTCAGATCTGTCCATTAGTTTTGATGACTTTGTGCCCATTCAAAAGTGATTGATTTTCTGATCAGATTTCTTAATGCAGACTTTCGTGATGACAGGCTTGATATAAACTTGCCCAAAAAATTGACAAAACCCAGAAACCTCAGAACGACTTTTTTGTCTTCCAGAGTTTTCATATTTTGAATTGCTGCTGTCTTTGTCTCATCAGGTTTGACACCTTGATAAGAAATGGTATCCCCCAGGAATTTCAATGATGATTGTGCAAATGTGCACTTTGCCCGATTCAATTGTAATCCAATCTAGTTGATTCTCTCAAAACCTTTTATTAAGCTTTTGATGTGTTCTTCCTTGGTGGTGGACCAAATGATGATGTCATCAACGTACACCCCCTCACCTTCAATTCCTTCTGTCATTTGCTCCATGATCCTATGGAATATTTTGGATGCGGATATTATTCTAAACGGCATCCGGTTGAAGCAAAAGCGTCCAAATGGAGTGTTGAAAGTACATAGTAATCTGCTCGAGTTGTCAAGTTGCATTTGCCAAAATCCCTGCGGAGCGTTGAGCTTTGTGAAGATGCGAGCATTCGCCATCTCACTTGTGATTACTTTGCGCTTTGGGGTGGGGATAGGGTTCCCTCCGGATATTTTTATTTAAATCTTTCGGATCTATGCAGATTCGAAGATCTCCAGACGTTTTTGTTACGTAAATCCTAATGAGCTGACCTAGTCAGTCGGCTGTGTGACTCGAGATATGATACCTTGTGATTGCAATCGGTCAAGTTCTAGTTTTAACCTTTCTTGCAAAGGAGCGGGGATTCTCCTCGGTGGCTGAATTACTGGTTTGGCATCCTTCCTGAGTAAAATTTTATACTGGAACGGTAATGAGCCCGTGCCTTTGAATACATCAGGGTGCTGTTGTAGAATTTGCTGAATTTCTTCATCCATGTTCCATGTATCTTGAGTTGTCGTGTGTGGTGATCACAAGTTAACTAGATGCAATACAACTGAGCAAACACTAGAGGGAGCACGGGAGAGCCATATAAATAAACCGGGACAGGAAGTGAGGACACACTTCACGGAAGGCAGAACTGGTAGCAGGACACAGACACACCAGCTAGTAGCATTTGAGGTAGCCGTAGGTTAAGCTCTGAAGAGAGAACGAATTCACAATAAAGCATCTTCTCCACATTTGAGACTACGAGCTTTATTAAGACTCGAGGAACAACACATCGTGTATATTCTTTGAAGAAGCTGCAAGTCTTTGCAAGCGTGTGCGCCTAACAATGAAGACTTTTCATTTGTTACAATTTCAAATCGCAGTGTCTTCTTAATTCTTTTGTTGGTGACTTTCAGATGGCATGATCCCATTGAAGCGATCTGATTACCATTGTAGTCCTTCAGTCTACATGCAGCTAGAAGCATCTCATGCTCTCCTGGAATCTTATCGAGATCCAAACTTGTCAGTAGATTGGCTAAAGCCCCTGAGTCAAGCTTGAACATTACGGGATAATTGTTAAGTTGAACTACAGAATTCTATTCATTGCTGGAGTTGATTGTGTTGACTGGATGAGGAGTGCTTGTTGTAGCTTTAGGTTCCTCACATCTTTCAATGATTCCCACGAAAAATGTATTTTCAAGTGAGAAGTTGTCTTTGGGTTTTCTTCTCCGCTGAATCCACACTTCGAGCATTGATGTTCCTGTGTTTTTGTTTTGGAGTTTGAAATTGTACTGAAGATCTGCATAGTGATCTCGCAATCTCACAATTTGATCATGGATCAGCATCTCATGCAATGCTGCATAGTTACAAGTTTGTGCTTGTAATTTTTCCATGTAATTAAAAGTTCAAACTGCTTTGACTTGAAAGACAGACATTAGTTTTACAGCTTGAGCAGTCACAAGATGTTTTATTTTTAAAAAAATTTAGAGTGCCCAATTCATTTTTTCTAATTAAGGGGCAATTTAGCATGGCCAATCCACCTAGCCTGCACATCTTTAAGTTGTGGGGGCGAAACCCACGCAAACACGGGGAGAATGTGCAAACTCCACACAGACAGTGACCCAGAGCCGGGATCGAACCTGGGACCTCGGCGCCGTGAGGCAGCAGGGCTAACCCACTGCGCCACCATGCTGCCCGACAAGATGTTTTCTTAACACCTGTTTGATAAAGGCTATCTGCATTTCAAAACTTTCTTTTGCAGCTGCTGTTACCTTTCGTGGAATTTTTCCCTACATTTTCTCATGTATCCTCAGGTCAGGTTTTGCCAGACTTCCATGTTTCAAATGACATAAATTCCATGTTTCAAATGACATACTTTACACTTTTCCTCATGCACACTCTCTTTCCCTCGAACACACAGGACGCGATCCACCGGCTGCGCTGCACTCTCCCTTGAGCGCGGTGCAGCCAGTGAATGCTGGGAGAGCCCTCTCATGGCCTTCTGACAGTCTTTACACCTCGCGGAATTCAGCCAAGTCCCGCGAGGCATAGGAGTCTGAATCCCATCCACAAGGGGTGGGACCTATTTGCAGGCACTGAAGCTGGTTTTAAACCAGCTTTGACGAATTTACTCAGCATTCACTGGTTTCCCTCGATTCTCTGGCCTTCCCAGTGAGGCCGCAGTTGGCGCCGTTCAGCACTGGTCCACAGAAACATGGACCGGGTGGATTGGCACCCGTGAGGTCTCGCGGGCCATCGGAGACCCCTGGGTGGTCAGGGTGAATGCAGGGTAGCATTCTTTCCCTCCCCATGGAATGCAGGCACTTTTGCACTGCCCAGCTGGCACCTTGGCACTGCCACCCTAGCACTGCCAAGGTGCCCAGATGGCACTGCCAAGCTAGCATGAGCACTGCCTGGGTGCCAGTGCAATGGTGTCCAGGTGCCAGGGTGGCATGCCAAGGGTCAGGGGCCAAGAAGGGGTCATGCCCATGAGAGGGTGGAGGGAGGGTTCAAGGGTGGGGGTTGCAGGGCCGGTAAGTAGGGGCCTCCGGGAGGTTGGGGAGGTGCGGTGATGGGTGGTGGTCCTGGAAGGGGGGGCTCCCAGGGATCCAGTAGTGGAATATCCTCACTTGAGGGGTGTGGGGTAGTGTCCATGTGTGTGGGGGTGACATTGCCCATAGGTGGGGATGTGGAGGACCCAGAAGCTCACTTAGAGATCGGGGCGGTCCAATCTCTGTTTTCAGCTCCCCAATGCTAAAAGAAATTCTAAGTGTGGGCTAAAGTAGTGAGAAACTCCCCAAGGCCCAAAAAAAGTGATTAATCATCACTGAATAGCGGGGAAGTCGCCGGCAGAGCTGACGGGAAACTTCCTGAAAACTTCAAAGTTTTTTTCGGAGAATCGCGCCCACACTCTCCCTTTCCCTTGCCCACACACTCTCTTCCTCTCATGTGCACATTCTCTTTTCCCCATGCACGCACACGTTCTCTTCCCTTTGCATTTACACTCTCACTTCCCCGGGCGTGCACATTCTCTCTTCCTCCCGCGGCCACACACTCTCTCCCACCATACGCACACCGTCTCTTCCCCTGCGTGCATATTCTCGCTTCCCCCCAGGCGCACACTCTCACTTCCCCCTGTGCGCACACTATCACTTCCCCCGTGCGCACAATCTCACTTCCCCCTGTGCGCACACTGTCACTTCCCCCTGTGCGCACACTCTCACTTCCCCCTGTGCGCACACTTTCACTTCCCCCAGGCGCACACTCTCACTTCCCCCCCCTGCGCACACTCTCACTTCCCCCCCGTGCGCACACTCTCACTTCCCCCTGTGCGCACACTCTCACTTCCCCCTGTGCGCACACTCTCACTTCCCCTATGCGCACACTCACTTCCCCCTGTGCGCACACTCACTTCCCCCTGTGCGCACACTCTCACTTCCCCCCCATGCGCACACTCTCACTTCCCCCTATGCGCACACTCTCACTTCCCCCTATGCGCACACTCTCACTTCCCCCCATGCGCACACTCTCACTTCCCCCATGCGCACACTCTCACTTCCCCCTATGCGCACACTCTCACTTCCCCCTATGCGCACACTCTCACTTCCCCCTGTGCGCACACTCTCATTTCCCCCCCATGCGCACACTCTCACTTCCCCCTATGCGCACACTCTCACTTCCCCCTGTGCGCACACTCTCATTTCCCCCCCCATGCGCACACTCTCACTTCCCCCTATGCGCACACTCTCACTTCCCCCTGTGCGCACACTCTCACTTCCCCCTATGCGTACACTCTCACTTCCCCCTGTGCGCACACTCTCACTTCCCCCTATGCGCACACTCTCACTTCCCCCTGTGCGCACACTCTCACTTCCCCCCATGCGCACACTCTCACTTCCCCCCTATGCGCACACACTCACTTCCCCCCATGCGCACACTCTCACTTCCCCCTGTGCGCACACTCTCACTTCCCCCTGTGCGCACACTCTCACTTCCCCCTGTGCGCACACTCTCACTTTCACCTGTGCGCACACTCACTTCCCCCCTATGCGCACACTCTCACTTCCCCCTATACGTACACTCTCACTTCCCCCCTATGCGCACACACTCACTTCCCCCTATGCGCACACTCTCACTTCCCCCTATGCGCACACTCTCACTTCCCCCTGTGCGCACACTCTCACTTCCCCCTGTGCGCACACTCTCACTTCCCCCTGTGCGCACACTCTCACTTCCCCCTGTGCGCACACTCTCACTTCCCCCTGTGCGCACACTCTCACTTCCCCCCATGCGCATACTCTCACTTCCCCCCCTATGCGTACACTCTCACTTCCCCCCCATGCGCACACTCTCACTTCCCCCTGTGCGCACACTCTCACTTCCCCCTGTGCGCACACTCTCACTTCCCCCTGTGCGCACACTCTCACTTTCCCCCCCATGCGCACACTCTCACTTCCCCCCATGCGTACACTCTCACTTCCCCCCCATGCGCACACTCTCACTTCCCCCCATGCGTACACTCTCACTTCCCCCCCATGCACACACTCTCACTTCCCCCCATGCGTACACTCTCACTTCCCCCCTATGCGCACACTCTCACTTCCCCCTGTGCGCACACTCTCACTTCCCCCCATGCGTACACTCTCACTTCCCCCCATGCGTACACTCTCACTTCCCCCCCATGCACACACTCTCACTTCCCCTGTGCGCACACTCTCACTTCCCCCCTATGCGTACACTCTCACTTCCCCCCCTATGCGCACACTCTCACTTCCCCCTGTGCGCACACTCTCACTTCCCCCCCCTGTGCGCACACGCTCACTTCCCCCCCATGCGCACACTCTCACTTCCCCCCATGCGTACACTCTCACTTCCCCCCCATGCGCACACTCTCACTTCCCCCCATGCGTACACTCTCACTTCCCCCCCATGCACACACGCTCACTTCCCCCTGTGCGCACACTCTCACTTCCCCCCCATGCGCACACTCTCACTTCCCCCTATGCGCACACTCTCACTTCCCCCCTGTGCGCACACGCTCACTTCCCCCCCATGCGCACACTCTCACTTCCCCCCCATGCGCACACTCTCACTTCCCCCCCATGCGCACACTCTCACTTCCCCCTGTGCGCACACTCTCACTTCCCCCCATGCGCACATTCTCACTTCCCCCTATGCGTACACTCTCACTTCCCCCCATGCGCACACTCTCACTTCCCCCCATGCGCACACTCTCACTTCCCCCTGTGCGCACACTCTCACTTCCCCCCCATGCGCACACTCTCACTTCCCCCTGTGCGCACACTCTCACTTCCCCCCTATGCGCACACTCTCACTTCCCCCCTATGCGCAAACTCTCACTTCCCCCCCCTGTGCGTACACCCTCACTTCCCCCCCATGCGCACACTCTCACTTCCCCCCCATGCGTACACTCTCATTTCCCCCCCTATGTGCACACTTTCACTTCCCCCTGTGCGCACACTCTCACTTCCCCCCCTATGTGCACACTCTCACTTCCCCCATGCACACACTCTCACTTCCCCCCCATGCACACACTCTCACTTCCCCTCTCTCACACCCACTCTTGTTCCCTCTCGCACCCACTCTCTCCTCCCCTCTCGCACCCACTCTCTCCTCCCCTCTCGCACACACACTCTCCTCCCCTCTCTCACACCCACTCTTGTTCACTCTCGCACCCACTCTCTCCTCCCCTCTCGCACCCACTCTCTCCTCCCCTCTCGCACACACTCTCTCCTCCCCTCCCACACACACTCTCTGCTCCCCTCTCGCACACACACTCTCCTCCCCTCTCGCACACACTCTCTCCTCCCCTTTCGCACACACACTCTTCTCCCCTCTCGCACACATACTCTCTTCTCCCCTTGCACACTCCTCCCCTCCCACACACACTCTCTCCTCCCCTCTCGCACACACTCTCTCCTCCCCTCATGCACACACTCTCTCCTCCCCTCTCGCACACTCTCTCTCCTCCCCTCGCGCACACTCTCTCCTCCCCTCTTGCACACACTCTCTCCTCCCCTCGCACACACTCTCTCCTCCCTCGCACACACTCTCTCCTCCCCTCTCGCACACACTCTCTCCTCCTCTCGCACACACACTCTCTCCTCCCCTCTCGCACACACTCTCTCCTCCCCTCTCGCACACATCCTCTCCTCTCCTCTCGCGCACACTCTCTCCTCCCCTCTCGCACACACTCTCCTCCCCTCCCACACACACTCTCTCCTCCCCTCTCGCACACCCACTCTCCTCCCCTCGCACACACTCTCCTCCCCTCTCGCACACACTCCCTCCTCCCCTCGCACACACTCTCTCCTCCCCTCCCACACACACTCTCTCCTCCCCTCTCGCACACACTCTCTCCTCCCTCACACACACTCTCTCCCCCCCTCTCGCACACACTCTCTCCCCCCCCTCGCACACACTCTCTCCTCCCCTCTCGCACACACTCTCTCCTCCCCTCTCGCACACACTCTCTCCTCCCCTCACACACACTCTCTCCTCCCCTCTCGCACACACTCTCTCCTCCCCTCTCGCACATACTCTCTCGTCCCCTCGCGCACACACTCTCTCCTCCCCTCTTGCACACACTCTCTCCTCCCCTCACACACACTCTCTCCTCCCCTCTCGCACACACTCTCTCCTCCCCTCTCGCACACACTCTCTCCTCCCCTCGCACACACACTCTCTCCTCCCCTCGCACACACACACTCTCTCCTCCCCTCCCTCACACACTCTCTCCTCCCCTCTCGCACACACACTCTCCTCCCCTCGCACACACACTCTCTCCTCCCCTCGCACACACACACTCTCTCCTCCCCTCCCACACACACTCTCTCCTCCCCTCTCGCACACACTCTCTCCTCCCCTCTCGCACACACTCTACTCCCATCTCGCACACACACTTTCTCCTCCCCTCTCGCGCACACACTCTCCTCCCCTCCCACACACACGCTCTCCTCCCCTCTCGCACACACTCTCTCCTCCCCTCTCGCGCACACACTCTCTCCCCCTCGCACACCCACTCTCCTCCCCTCGCACACACTCTCTCCTCCCCTCTCGCACACACTCTCCTCCCCTCTCGCACACACTCTCCTCCCCTCCCACACACACTCTCTCCTCCCCCTCGCACACACTCTCTCCTCCCCTGTCGCATACTCTCTCTCCTCCCCTCGCACACACTCTCTCCTCCCCTCTCGCACACACTCTCTCCTCCCCTCTCGCACACACTCTCTCCTCCCCTCTCGCACACACTCTCTCCTCCCCTCTCGCACACACTCTCTCCTCCCCTCTCGCACACACTCTCTCTCCTCCCCCCTCGCACACACACTCTCTCCTCCCCTCTCGCACACACTCTCTCCTCCCCTCTCGCACACACTCTCTCCTCCCCTCTCGCACACACTCTCTCCTCCCCTCTCGCACACACTCTCTCCTCCCCTCTCGCACACACTCTCTCCTCCCCTCCCGCACACTCTCTCTCCTCCCCTCTCGCACACACTCTCTCCCCTCGCACACACTCTCTCCTCCCCTCTCGCACACACTCTCTCCTCCCCTCTCGCACACACTCTCTCCCCCTCTTGCACACACTCTCTCCCCTCCTCTCGCACACACTCTCTCCTCCCCTCTTGCACACACTCTCTCCTCCCCTCCCACACACACACTCTCCTCCCCTCGCACACACTCTCTCCTCCCCTCTCGCACACTCTCTCTCCTCCCCTCCCACACACATTCTCTCCTCCCCTCGCACACACTCTCTCCTCCCCTCCCACACACACTCTCTCCTCCCCTCTCGCACACACTCTCTCCTCCCCTCTCGCACACACATTCTCGCCTCCCCTTGCACACACTCTCCTCCCCTCCCACACACACACTCTCTCCTCGCCTCTCGCACACACTCTCTCCTCCCCTCGCGCACACTCTCCTCCCCTCGCACACACTCTCTCCTCCCCTCTCGCACACTCTCTCCTCCCCTCTCGCACACACTCTCTCCTCCCCTCCCACACACACTCTCTCCTCCCCTCTCGCACACACACACTCTCTCCTCCCCTCCCACACACACTCTCTCCTCCCCTCTCGCACACACTCTCTCCTCCCCTCGCACACACTCTCTCCTCCCATCTCGCACACACACTCTCTCCTCCCCTCGCACACACACACTCTCCTCCCCTCTCGCACACACTCTCTCCTCCCCTCTCGCACACACTCTCCTCCCCTCTCGCACACACACTCTCCTCCCCTCTCGCACACACTCTCTCCTCCCCTCCCACACACTCTCTCCTCCCCTCCCACACACACTCTCTCCTCCCCTCTCGCACACACTCTCCTCCCCTCTCGCAGACACTCTCTCCTCCCCTCTCGCACACACTCTCTCCTCCCCTCGCACACACACTCTCTCCTCCCCTCTCGCACACACTCTCTCCTCCCCTCGCACACACTCTCTCCTCCCCTCGCACACACTCTTTCTTCCCTTCGTGAACACACTCTCTCTTCCCCCATGCACATGTGATTACGATTGCAGTTTTGATTAATAACAAAGGTTCAGTCTGCTTTTCATATTGATCAATTTCATCAAGACTAGAGCTAAGGCAATGGGTATAGTGTTAATATTCAAGAATCTGCAGCAATAATTTTCTCATCCAAATTAAATATGATGATATAATGACTATTTTTATTAATTGATGCGGTTGTTAAGACATAGAATGTTCCTGATAGAAACAGTGGCAGGAATAAACCACATCATAAATTTAATATCTGAAACTTCAAAGAAAAGTATGGGAAATAGGATGACGTGAATAGTTCTTTCTGAGAGCTGTGCAGTGACAATAATGGGCAAATAACTGCCATCTAATAATAATAATAATCACTTACTGTCACAAGTAGGCTTCAATGAAGTTACTGTGAAAATCCCTTAGTTGTCACATTCTGGCACCTGTTTGCGGAGGCTGGTATGGGAATTGAACCCGCGTTGCTGACCTTGTTCTGCATTACAAACCAGCTGTTTAGCCCACTGTGCTAAATCAACCCTGTGCTGTGAAATCCCCATGTGGCAATCGGATAGTACTGCTAATGATTAAATCCATTACCTCACAAATGTTGAGCAAGAAGAATTCTTGCCTGTACCCTCAATTATCTATTCCCTGTCATACTAACTTTTCAATAAGGTTACACACACTAATTTCTGACCAATTATCATTCTTTCATAATTATATATAGCTATGTTAGGTATTGTGGCTATTCGTCTAATAGGATAATGAAGTGATTGACAAAACATCTGGGGTCTAAAGAAACTCTATGGTTAGAATTTTAAGGATTGGCTTAGCAGAGTGATTAACATGTAAATTCTGGAAGGGATTCAAAGCAGTTCTGTCCCTGATTGGCTGTGAGAGACCCACTCGGCTTTTGGGGCCCACTGTCATTTGGGGGCTCTGTGCCTGGGCACGATGCATTTCATTGTAAATCCGCACACCCTGGTGTTAATCAGAATCACTGCCACCAAGTCATTGTCTCCTGATTGAATTGTGAGCAAAGGGTTTCATTGGAGGCTTGTGGGCAATCTGCCACACTGGGAAAACTTGAATAAAAGAACACTTTCAACAGAAATGTACTTCTCAGGAACAGTGGAAGCTGATGGACAATAGGATGCTGAGGATTGCGAATGTTATTTCTCCAAACAATTAACTTTTTAACATTCCATTGAATGAAATGATTGCATCTATATAACACAATTTATGATCTCAAAGTCAGAAAGCATTTTATTGCCAATTAAGTATTTATGAAATACTCACTGTTGTAATGTAGGAAATGTAATAGTCAATTCACCCACAGCAATGCTCCACAAACAGCAATGTGGTCCAGATACTATGCCTTTCGTGATCCTGGTGGAAGGAATTATATTGGCCAGGTCACTGGGGAGAACCACTCTTCTTTGGAATAGTTCCATCAAATCTTTTGCATCTACCCTGAGAGGGCTCACAGGGCCCTGGTTTAATATTCTGTGCTTCAACTAAAAAAGGCCAGTATACCATATGCCTTCTTAAACACCATGGGCGGGATTCTCCGATTCAGAGACTAAGTGTTGATGCCAACGCAGAATTGGTGGACTTTCACGACAGCAAAACTGGCGTCACACCATGACTGATTCCGTTACTGTGGAGGGGTTAGCACTGGCAATGCGTTAACACAATCGATTCCGCTGAAAAACGATGCGGGGTTCTTCGGGGTCCATGATTAACACTGGGGAGGCTGACAAGCTGCGCCATATATACACATTACCATCCACACATACACTCATTCCAGCCAACAGGATGTCACTGGTTGTGCTGGAGCGCGCCCATACAGCTGATGGGTTGGCTGGGGCCAGAGGGCATTTAGTGGGGTGCCCTGGGGGGACACCTATATGACCTGTGGCCCTAAGTTCACAGTGGGCTGTTAGCAGTATGCGCAGCTGCATGGCTGCCTTGCTGGCTGCGGCAATGGTGTTCTGTGCCCATTCACCCCCCCCCCCCCACAACCCACCTCCTGGCCATCCCCCACTACTCCCCCCCCCGGCCTGCGGCACAACTGTCAGCACACTATGCCAATGTTGGACTCTTTCCATACCCCCGCTCTCTCCCTCAGCAGCCACAACGCCGCTTTCATGATTTTTAAAAGCACAAGGGTACCGTGCCGCTGGGAACTTGGCCATTGGAGGCAGAGAATCGCGGAGGCCCCAGAGAATACTGGGTCAGGCACCCTATTGATATGCAAACAGTGTTTACTGTACGTGTGTTCTGGAACACATTGATGCCGCTGTCGAGGTGACGGAGAATTGTGATTTGGTGTCAAATCGGCGCCCACCGTGATTTTGGTGTCGGAACTGATTCTCCGCCCAATCGTGTTTCCCGATTTCCATGTCGGCCAATGGAGAATCCCGCCCCTTATCTTCCTGTCTTGCTGCCTTCAGGGACCTATGGACATGCACCCCAAGACCTGTCTGATCCTCGGTACTACCTAGTGTCCTACCATTCATTGTGCATTCCCTTACCTTGTTAGTCCTCCCAAAATGCATCACTTCACATTTTTCAGGTTAAGTTCCATTTGCCACTGTTCTGCCCATCTGACAAGCACATCCATATCTACATATCGAGATCCCATTGTCTAGTTGAAGTCCTTACGTCCATCCTCTTTATCCATTCCAGTGGGACTCCTATCTCAGCAGATTTATTTTCTATTTTGGTGAAATTGAGAATGTCATAGAATCGTAGAATGGTTGCAGTACGGGAGGAGGCCATTTGGCTCGTCATGTCCATGCTAGCTCTTTGCTGGTTCCCCAGCCCTTTACCCATATTCCTGAAAACATTTTCCCTGCAAGTGATGATCTAAGTCTCTTTAAAGCCATGATTGAATGGGCCTCCGTCACACCCTCAGGCAGTGCATTCCAGCTCCTAGCCACTCACCCACATTAAAATGTATTTCCTCATATCACCTTGGGGTTCTTTATCACCTTAAATCAGTGTCCTCTGGTACTTGACCCTTCTGGCAATGGCAACAGTTTCTCCCTTCCTATTCTCTCCAGACCTCCCCAATGATTTTGAACACTTCTATCAAATCTCATCTCAGCCTTCTCTTCTCTCTGGAGAACAGGCCCAACTTCTCCAACCACTCCTGGAACTGATGTTATTCGTCTCTGGAGCCATTCCCATAATTCATTTTGACAAAGCCTCAACATCCTCCGAAAGTGAGGTGCCCAGGATTGGACACAATATTCCCGTTGAGGCTGAATCAGCATTTTGTACAGGATTTTAATGAGAGAGAGCAAACCATCAACTTATCAGGTAGCAATTTGTCAAGCAGCAACAAAACATGCCCAAACAGTTTGTCTGCAGAGTATTTAGGGCATTTTGCCTGTTTTTAGGACCAATGCTTTCAAACAACGTCAGAGACTGCCCTCAAGTGGCTGAAAGTTTTCAGGCACTCACCATTGCCTCACTGAACAGATCTGTGTCTGGGCCTAATTCTTTCTTTCTGCTTTCATACAGTTCACAAAGTAATATTCTATAATGGGAGGCACGGTAGCACAGTGGTTAGCACTGTTGCTTCACATCACCAGGGTCCCGGGTTCGATTCCCGGCTTGGGTCACTGTCTGTGCGGAGTCTGCACGTTCTCCCCATGTCTGTGTGGGTTTTCTCCGTGTGAACAAAGAACAAAGAAAAGTAACAGGCCCTTCGGCCCTCTAAGCCTGTGCCGACCATGCTGCCCGTCTAAACTAAAATCTTCTACACTTCTGGGGTCCGTATCCCTCTATTCCCATCCTATTCATGTATTTATCAAGATGCCCCTTAAACGTCACTATCGTCCCTGCTTCCACCACCTCCTCCGGCAGCGAGTTCTGGGCACCCAGTACCATCTCTGTAAAACACTTGTCTCGTACATCTCCCCTAAACCTTGCCCCTCGCACCTTAAACATATGCCCCCTAGTAATTGACCACTTTACCCTGGGAAAAAGTCTCTGACTCCATCCTGTCTACGCCTCTCATAATTTTGTATATCTCTATCAGGTCGCCCCTCAACCTCCGTCGTTCCAGTGAGAACAAACCGAGTTTATTCAACCTCTCCTCATAGCTAAAGCCCTCCATACCAGGCAACATCCTGGTAAATCTCTTCTGCACCCTCTCTAAAGCTTCCACATCCTTCTGGTAGTGTGGCGACCAGAATTGAACACTATACTTCAAGAGTGGCCTAACTAAGTTTCAATACAGCTACAACATGACTTGCCAATTTTTATACTCAATGCCCGGCCAATGAAGACAAGCATGCCGTATGCCTTCTTGACTACCTTCTCCACCTGTGTTGCCCCTTTCAGTGACCTGTGGACCTGTACACCTAGATTGGGCAGCACGGTAGCATGGTGGTTAGCATAAATGCTTCATAGCTCCAGGGTCCCAGGTTCGGTTCCCGGCTGGGTCACTGTCTGTGTGGAGTCTGCACATCCTCCCCGTGTGTGCGTGGGTTTCCTCCGGGTGCTCCGGTTTCCTCCCACAGTCCAAAGATGTGCGGGTTAGGTGGATTGGCCATGCTAAATTGCCTGTAGTGTCCTAAAAAGTAAGGTTAAGGGGAGGTTGTTGGGTTACGGGTATAGGGTGGATACGTGGGTTTGAGTAGGGTGATCATTGCTCGGCACAACATCGAGGGCCGAAGGGCCTGTTCTGTGCTGTACTGTTCTATCTATGTCTATCTCTTTGACTGTCAATACCCTTGAGGGTTCTACCATTCACTGTATATTCCCTACCTGCATTAGACCTTCCAAAATGCATTACCTCACATTTGTCCAGATTAAACTCCATCTGCCATCTCTCCGCCCAAGTCTCCAAACAATCTAAATCGTGCTGTGTCCTCTGACAGTCCTCATCGCTATCTGCAATTCCACCAACCTTTGTGTCGTTCACAAGCTTACTAATCAGACCAGTTACATTTTCCTCTAAATCATTTATATATACTACGAACAGCAGAGGTCCCAGCACTGAACCCTGCAGAACACCACGAGTCACAGCCCTCCAATCAGAAAAGCACCCTTCCATTGCTACTCTCTGTATTCTATGACCTAGCCAGTTCTGTATCCACCTTGCCACCTCAACTCTGATTCCGTGTGCCTTCACCTTTTGTGCCAGTCTGCCATGAGGGACTTGTCAAAGGCCTTACTGAAGTCCATATGATATGGACAACATCCACTGCCCTACCTGCATCAATCATCTTTGTGACCTCCTCGAAAAACTCTATTAAGTTAGTGAAACACGACCTCCCTTCACAAAACCGTGCTGCCTCTCGCTAATTTGCTTCCAAATGGGAGTAGATCCTGTCTCGAAGAATTCTCTCCAGTAATTTCCCTACCACTGACGTAAGGCTCACCGGCCTGTAGTTCCCTAGATTATCTTTGCTATCCTTCTTAAACAAAGGAACAACATTGACTATTCTCCAGTACTCCAGGACATCAACTGAAGACAGTGAGGATCCAAAGATTTCTGTCAAGCCCTCAGCAATTTTCTCTCTTGCCTCCTTTAGTATTCTGGGGTAGATCCCATCAGGCCTTGGGGTCTTATCTACCGTAACATTTTTCAAGGCGCCCAACACCTCGTCTTTTTGGATCTCAATGTGACCATGGCTATCTACACACTCTTCTCCAGACTCAACATCCACCAATTCCTTCTCTTTGGTGAATACTGATGCAAAGTATTCATTTAGTATCTCATCCATTTTCTCTGGCTCCACACATAGATTCCCTCCCCTCTCCTTCAGTGGGCCAACCCTTTCCTTGGCTATCCTTTTGCTTTTTATGTACGTGTAAAAATCTTGGGATTTTACTTAACCTTATTTGCCAATGACATTTTGTGACCCCTTTTAGCCCTCCTGGCTCCTTGCTTAAGTTCCTTCCTCCTTTCCTTATGTTCCACACAGGTTTGTCTGTTCCCAGCCTTCTAGCCCTGACAAATGCCTCCTTTTTCTTTTTGACGAGGCCTACAATATCCCTCGTTATCCAAGGTTCCTGAAATTTGCCTTATTTATTCTTCTTCCTCACAGGAACATGCCAGTCCTGAATTTCTTTCAACTGACATTTGAAAGCCTCCCACATGTCAGATGTTGATTTATCCTCAAACATCCGACCCCAATTTAGGTTCTTCAGTTCCCGCCTAATACATAATTAGCCTTCCCCCAATTTAGCACATTCACCCTAGGACCACTCTTATCCTTGTCCACCAGCACTTTAAAACTTACTGAATTGTGGTCACTGTTCCCGAAATGCTCCCCAACTGACACTTCTACCACCTGGCTGGGCTCATTCCCCAATACCAGGTCCAGTACAACCCCTTCCCTAGTTGGACTATCTACATATTGTTTTAAGAAGCCCTCCTGGATGCTCCTCACAAACTCTGCCCTGTCCAAGCTACGTGAGTCCCAGTCAGGGGCAGCACGGTAGCATTGTGGATAGCACAATCGCTTCACAGCTCCAGGGTCCTAGGTTCAATTCTGGCTTGGGTCACTCTGTGCGGAGTCTGTGCGTGGGTTTCCTCCCACAGTCCAAAGATGTGCAGGTTAGGTGGATTGGCCATGCTAAATTGCCCTTAGTGTCCAAAATTGCCCTTAGTGTTGGGTGGGGTTACTGGGTTATGAGGATAGGGTGGAGGTGTTGACCTTGGGTAGGGTGCTCTTTCCAAGAGCCGGTGCAGACTCGATGGGCCGAATGGCCTCCTTCTGCACTGTAAATTCTAATATTGGGGAAGTTAAAGTCTCCCATCACAACAACCCTGGTGCTTTTACTCCTTTCAAAAATCTGTCTACCTATCTGCTCCTCTATCTGCCCCTGGCTGTTCGGTGGCCTGTACTAAACCCCCAACATTGTGACTGCACCCTTCTTATTCCTGATCTCTACCCAGACAACCTCGCTGCCCTCTGAGGTGTCCTCTCGCATTAGAGCTGTGATATTCTCCCTAACCAGTAGCCTCCACCCCTTTTACATCCCCCTCTATCCCGCCTGAAACATCTAAATCCTGGAACGTTTAGCTGCCAATCCTGTCCTTCCCGCAACCAGGTCTCTGTAATGGCAACAACATCATAGTTCCAAGTACTAATCCAAGCTCTAAGTTTATCTGCCTTACCTGTTATACTTCTTGCATTAACACATATGCACTTCAGGCCACCAGTCCCGCTGTATTCAGCAACATCCCCCTGTCTGCTCTTCCTCAGAGCCATACAGGCTCTATTCCCTAGTTCTCCCTCAATCTTTTCACCTTCTGACCTATTGCTCCGGTACCTCCCCTGCCATACTAGTTTAAACCGGGTGCTCTGGTTTCCTCCCACAAATCCCAAAAGTCATGCTATTAGGTAATTTGGACATTCTGAATTCTCCCTCCATGTAGCCGAACAGGCTCCGGAATGTGGCGACTAGGGGCTTTTCACAGTAACTTCATTGTAGTGTTAATGTAAGCCTACTTGTGAAAATAATAAAGATTATTATTATTATTCCTGGTACAAGGCAATGTTGAGCAATCCTGTCCCCTCACACTGCTCCAACTGAATTGGGTTCCAGCAGGTAATTCCTATTCAGATGACTGATGTTCTGGGACCGTGCTGAGTTATTCGATCTCAGCTCAGGTAGCAGTTGCTTCAGGAGTCCCTAGGTTTGTATGAGGCAAGGAAAGGTAGCCGAGACACCCCGAGCCCCCGAGCTCCTAAACCACTCCTGGTGTACAGTTGGTGTGCGTGTGGAATTATTTATCAGAGAATTTACAGTGCAGAAGGAGGCCATTCGCCCATCGAGTCTGCACCGGCTCTTGGAAAGAGCACCCTACCCAAGGTCAACACCTACACCCTATCCCCATAACCCCACCCAACACTAAGGGCAATTTTGGACACTAAGGGCAATTTATCATGGCCAATCCACCTGACCTGCACATCTTTGGACTGTGGGAGGAAACCGGAGCACCCGGAGGAAACCCACGCACACACGGGGAGGATGTGCAGACTCCACACAGACAGTGACCCAGCCGGGAATCGAACCTGGGACCCTGGAGCTGTGAAGCAATTATGCTATCCACAATGTTACCATGCTGCCCAGGGAATGCGGGAGTTTTAAAATTTGCATAGGGCCATTCATAAATTCAGGTCAACCCAAAGTGCTCCAATGAAGCAGTTCTGAAATGTTATAAATTCAGAAAGGTGACAGCAAGCTCCCACAAGCAACAATGTGACATTGCTCAGATAATCTGATCAATCTGGTATTTGTAGGGGGTTAAATACTGGTCAGGGCACCAGGGACAGCAGTTCTCCTTCAGTGCTGCACTGATGAAAACATTAGACCAGGTTCACATAGAAACCCCTACCTTTGCCAATGCACAGCATAATAACAGGTTATCCTCCAGTGTTTATGCTCCAAATGAGCGTCCTGTCACTCAACTCTTATCAACATATCCTCCTATTCTTTTCTCCCTCGTGATGACCCTGTCTTTCTTGCATCTGTACCATTTGCCTCAACCACTTTCTGTGGTAGCGAGCTCCATATTCTAATCCTCTCTGGATAAAGGAAATTCTTATGAATTCACGCTTGAATTTATCAGTGACGACCTTATATTTATGACCCCCAGTTTTGGTCTCCCCACCAAGAGAAAAGAAAAGATCTTCAGCGAAATTTGATAGAGAGACAAAGTGCTGATTCCGGGACTGAATCTTGAGTGTTCTATGTTAACAAAAGTGGTGCCAGTCCCGGAGGGATTTAGGACTCTTTAATGAGCTAGCACTGGCGCCCCGTGGAACTAGTGCAATTCCAATGTCTCACTGCATCTGATTTACCGGGGTCAGGACCGGCACTCGAGGGCCAGACAAGCTGCAGCTGCATATAAGCACTCCACTCCCCACACACACTCATTCCAGCCAACAAGATGGCACCCCGGAGAGTGACACCACGTTTCGCCAATGCGGAGCTTGAGACCCTGCTGGATGCCGTGGAGTAGAGGCAGGGTCATGATATGTATATTGACTGGGATGTAAAAGAGTTAACAAGTTAATGATAAATGCTCCTTACCACTAGAGGGAACCACAGAACAGTCATAATGTGACTTCTGGGTAGAAGATGGTTAGGCATAAGTGAAATCAGTTGTGAATTTGAGAGTTCCGTAGTTAGACATAGTATAGTTTAATTCAGAAACCTTGTACTTTAGGAATCTTATTTAGTCGTGTTAATAACTTAGTTTTGTTAGTTAACAAAGCTTGTTGTTCTTCGTTTAACACTACGAATCCAAGCCATTCAAGTAAAGCAAAGCAGAGAACACATGGTAGCAGGAAAATGGAATAGTAAGGTTTAGGGAGAAAGAAAATGAAATCTCCGTTCGAAGAAAGAAAAAGAAAACTTGAAAAAAAAATCTGAACTAGACCCCAATCACAACAACCAGCAGCGTTGAAAAAGAAATACCCAGTCGAAGCTTCATGGGTCCGCAGACTCCAAAGTCATTCAGGACATCGGCTAAAGTAGATATGAACTGGAAAAGTTTCAAACAAGTGTTTGAACTCTACCTCTCAGCCTTAAACCTCAAAGCGGTCAGAGAGAAGAGAAAGATTGCGCTGTTACTAAATTGGGCTGGACCGCTGGCTATAGAATTGTATTAGTCATTCCACTTTGAGAATGAAGCTCATAAAAATAAGTTTAATGTGGTCATTGAAAAATTTGACAGGCATTGGGAGCTTAAAAGAAATGAAAAACTGCGTGGACGATTGCAAAGACAACAAAAAGTAATGTTAGAACATTCTACTAAAATGTGCAGTGCGAGCAAAGTAACTAAAAATAGAAGCTCCGAACAATTCTCTCGGGAAAGTGGCGTGAAAGTGGCGCTAAAGTGGCCAACGTGGTTAACGCCATTGAAGCTGTGGTCCAGCTACCTTTACAGTAAAGGCCAATGCAACATTTCAATTTAGCTCCTCTGCCATTTTCTTGTCCACCATAATTAATTCCCCAGTTTCATTCTCTAAGGGGCCAATGCTTTCTTTTACTTCCTTTTAATGTACTTAGAAAAGCTCTTATTGTCTGTTTTTATGTTTCTCGCTGGCTTGCCCTTATAGTTTACTTTCTCCTTCCTGATTAATTTTGAAGTCCATCTTTGCTGCATTCTGAATCTGTCTCACCTTTCTGGCCTAGGCACGCATTCTGGCCTATGTCTGGCCTGGATGTAGACACAACCTGCAGCTGCTCCTACCATGCAGCACCTGGGATCAGTTAATGCAGGGTTTACTGCCAGCTGGGCACTGTGTGGGCAGTGTCTTGACCCATTGAGCATTGGCACATTCACAAACATTTATTTGTGAAAATGTATTTATTCTTTTAGATCATTTGGTGCAGAAGGAGGCTATTCAGCCCATCAAGTCTATGCCAGCCCTCTATGGAGAAATCCCATTTCCCCACTCTATCCCTGAAGCCCCACAAGTTTATTTCCTTCAAGTACCCCTCCAATTTCCTTTTGAAATCATTGATCATCAGGGAGAGGTGAAAGACGAGAACTGCGGCAGGCACCAAACAATTTGCGATGCAACTGCCGCGCTCCCATAGGCGAAATCGGGATCTCGCCGTAGTGTGGCGAGAAATCAGTTATCACCACTTAAGCCCTAGTTCCATATAATTAACAAGAGCCAACCCATATCCAACCGCCTCCCATCATTCATTGGCCTCCCCAGCAAAGGGGGTCATGCTGGCGCCGATCTGTACTCCTTTTTAAAAACATGAACCTGGCGGAAGGGCATTAGTGGGGAGGCAAGGAGGTGAGTAGCCATGTTTGCTCACAGGCAAAGAGCCGGTTGTGCTGGGCTTGCCAACACAGTGATCGGCGGGCTGTGGAGGACCTTCGGCTGATGGTAGGGAAACCTCCATAGGGGTGGGCCCCCATGGAAGGTTGTGGGGAAGGCGCTAGGGGGGTATACGGGGGACAACCGCTCATGGCAGCACCATGCCAATCACTGGATCGTATGTACCTGTTCTGGGGGCAACCCTTGTCCCTGCCCGTCTGCCCCACCGACCACCTCTAGACCCCACCGACTGCCGAGGCCTCTGACCGCGCGGCTGAAGGCTATCACTAATAGTGAATAGGCAATCTTGGTTACGTGAGCACTTCACACAACCTAAGTGGATTCCTGTGGGTAGGCAGGCCATGTAGCATGTGGGAGTCATTGCCTAGCATCCCAATATCACCTTGATGCCTGGACACTGTGCTAGAACACTGCAGGAGGCAACACCACACACGCAGCGGCCAACATCCGAACACCCAGGGAATGGGACACAGCTCCAGGGACATGTCCATGGCTGGAGGGTGGGTGAGTGCCATGGGGAGGGGGAGATGCCTAGGGCGATGGGCCAAGCGTTCGGAGGTCAGCCCACATTGCGGAGGAAAGTGACAGAGGCATCATACTGGTTGTGTAGAAAGGAGTTTAATGTATTTGACAATTCCTCAACTTCCCGATGGTGCTGCCCCCTCCCCTACCCCCAGTGTCCTCACCCCCTACCAACACCCCCATCCCTTGCCCCCTCCCCCAGTATCCTCAGTGATCCTCAATGTGCTTTACCCTCCTAGCTGTACCACCACGTCTAGATGTGTCCCCAGGATGCACATCAGAGGTGGAGGCTGCCAGCTGCTTACCTCATTCTGTGGCCTTTGATTCGGGCATCCGCTGGGGGCTCTGGGGCTCACTTGTCAGTGGTACGTGTACAGCTGTGCCGCCCTGTCCCGTGTGCTAGTTGCGAGACGCGGAGCAGCTAGTGGCCACCATCGCCACTCCATGGGACAGGTCCGGTTTGGCAGTCAATGTCTCCTCATCCTACTCAGTGCCCACTGGACCTGGGGTTCACTTCGGGAAGGAGGGGAAGATGGTTTGAACCCGGCTGCCCCTGCATCAGCTGGCTCTGGCAGCCCTGGTGGTTCCCCAAGGTCTGCACCATCGTGTTGACGCCCTCGGCGATGGTCCTCAGTGTCTCGGACATGCTCTGCAGCGCCTCGACTAATAATAATAATAATAATCGTTATTATTTATTATTGTCACAAGTAGGCTGACATTAACACTGCAATGAAGTTACTGTTAAAATCTCCTAGTCACCACACCTGTTCGGGTACACAGAGGGAGAATTCAGAATGTCCAATTCACCTAACTGCATGTCTTTTGGGACTTGTGGGAGAAAACCAGAGCACCCGGAGGAGACCCACGCAGACACAGGAAGAGCGTGCAGACTCCGCCCAGACAGTGACCAAGTGAGAATCGAACCTAGAACCCTGACGCTGTGAAGCAACAGTGCTAACCACTGTGCTACCGTGCCGCCCATGCTGTGCAATGCCCACCTGTGACTCGGACATTCTCTGCAGCGCCTCGGCAATGCCCACCTGCGACTGGGACAAGCTCCTTTGCACCTCGGCCATTCCCATCTGAGAGTGGGACATGTCCCACAGAACCTCATTAAGGTCAGCCTGGTACTTGGTGACATCCCCCAGCGAGGCGGACATTCTGTCAAGACCCTCAACCATGGCCGTCACCGACTGCACGATGCCTTGGACACCTCCACTGATGGTGCCGTCATGCACCAGGTTCTCCACTGCGGTCGCCACCCTAGCAGTGTTGCCTCGGTGCCACGCATTGACGACATCTCCAAAGCTCGGAGTCTCTGGGACTTGCTGGAATGTCTCTGACATCTCCCTTTGAATATCCTGGGGGCTCAGTAGCGTCTCCATCAGCTCCGGGTAACCCTGCCCACAGGTTCAGTATCAGGCTGAGACCCAGCTGGACCCTGGGATCCAGCAGATCTCCGACTGCTGTCTCGCCTGGGGGTTCCAGCCTCCACCTGAATATAGAACATAGAAAATTACAGCGCAGTACAGGCCCTTCGGCCCACGATGTTGCACCGTCCTGTGATACCCTTCTAAAGTCCCTCAACACTATTCCCTTATCGTCCATATGCCTATCCAATGACCATTTGAATGCGTTTAGTGTTGGCGAGTCCACTACTGTTGCAGGCAGGGCATTCCACGCCCTTACTACTCTCTGAGTAAAGAACCTACCTCTGACATCTGTCCTATATCTATCTCCCCTCAATTTAAAGCTATGTCCCCTCGTGCTGGACATCAGGCTAAATCGCTGGCTTTGAAAGCAGACAAAGCAGGCCAGCAGTACGGTTCGATTCCTGTACCAGCCTCCCCGGACAGGCGCCGGAATGTGGCGACTAGGGGCTTTTCACAGTAACTTCAATGAAGCCTACTCGTGACAATAAGCGATTTTCATTTCATTTCATTTTCATTTCATTTCATTTCATTTTTCACCATCCGAGGAGAAAGGCTCTCGATGTCCACCCTATCTAATCCTCTGATCATCTTGTATGCCTCAATTAAGTCCCCTCTTAACCTTCTTCTCTCTAACGAAAACAGCCGCAAGTCCTTCAGCCTTTCCTCATATGATCTTCCCTCCATACCAGGCAACATTCTTATAAATCTCCTCTGTACCCTTTCCAATGCTTCCACATCCTTCCTATAATGTGGCGACCAGAACTGCACACAATACTCCAAATGCGGCTGCAACATGACCTCATGGCTCCGAAACTCAATTCCTCTACCAATAAAAACTAACACACCGTACACCTTCTTAACAACCCTCTCAACCTGGGTGGCAACTTTCAGGGATCTATGGACATGGACACCGAGATCTCTCTGCTCTTCCACACTGCCAAGAATCTTACCATTAGCCCAATACTCTGCCTTCCTGTTATTCCTTCCAAAATGAATCACCTCACACTTTTCTGCATTAAACTCCATTTGCCACCTGTCAGCCCAGCTCTGCAGCTTATCTATGTCCCTCTGTAACTTGTAACATCCTTCTGCACTGTCCACAACTCCACCGACTTCAGTGTCATCTGCAAATTTACTCACCCATCCTTCTACGCCCTCCTCCAGGTCATTTATAAAAATGACAAACAGCAACGGCCCCAAAACAGATCCTTGTGGCACACCACTAGTAACTGGACACCAGTCAGAGCATTTCCCATCTACCACCACTCTTTGTCTTCTATCAGCTAGCCAATTTCTGATCCAAACTGCTAAATCACCCTGAATCCCATGCCTCTGTATTTTCTGCAATAGCCTACCATGGGGAACCTTATCAAACGCTTTACTGAAATCCATATACACCACATCAACTGCTTTACCCTCATCCACCTGTTTGGTCACCTTCTCAAAGAACTCAATGAGGTTTGTGAGGCACGACCTACCCTTCACAAAACCATGTTGCCTATCTCTAATCAAATTATTCCTTTCCAGATGATTATACATCCTATCTCTTATAAACCTTTCCAAGGCTTTTCCCACAACAGAAGTAAGGCACACTGGTCTATAGTTACCGGGGTTATCTCTACTCCCCTTATTGTACAAGGGGACAACATTTGCTATCCTTCAGTCCTCTGGCACTATTCCTGTAGACAAAGATGACTTAAAGATCAAAGCCAAAGGCTCAGCAATCTCCTCCCTAGCTTCCCAGAGAATCCTAGGATAAATCTCATCCGGCCCAGGGGACTTATCTATTTTCACACTTTCCAGAATCGCTAACACCTCCTCCTTATGAACCTCAAGCCCTTCTAGTCCAGTAGCCTGTATCTCAGTATTCTCCTCGACAACTTTGTCTTTTTCCTGTGTGAATTCTGACAAAAAATACTCATTTAGCACCTCTCCTATCTCCTCAGACCCTACGCACAACTTCCCACTACTGTCCTTGACTGGCCCTACTCTTACCTTAGTCATTCTTTTATTCCTGACATACCTATAGAAAGCTTTAGGGTTATCCTTGATCCTACCTGCCAAAGACTTCTCATGTCCTCGCTTGGCTCTTCTTAGCTCTCTCTTTAGAGCCTTCCTAGCTAACTTGTAACTCTCAAGCGACCCAACTGAACCATCACGTCTCATCTTCACGTAAGCCTCCTTCTTCCTCTTGACAAGTGTTTCAACTGCTTTAGTAACCCATGGTTCCCTCACTCGACCACTTCCTCCCTGCCTAACAGGTACATACTTATCAAGGACACGCAGTAGCTGTTCCTTGAACATGCTCCACATTTCCATTGTGTCCATCCCCTGCAGTTTTCCTCTACAGGCGATGCATCCTAAGTCTTGCCTCATCGCATCATAATTGCCTTTCCCCCAGCAATAACTCTTGCCCTGCGGTTTATACCTATCACTTTCCATCGCTAAAGTAAACGTAATCGAATTGTGGTCACTATCACCAAAATGCTCACCTACCTCCAAATCTAACACCTGTCCTGGTTCATTACCCAGTACCAAATCCAATACGGCCTCGCCTCTTGTTAGTCTATCTACATACTGCATCAGGAAACCCTCCTGCACACATTGGACAAAAACGGATCCATCTAAAGTACTCGAGCTATAGTGTTTCCAGTCAATATTTGGAAAGTTAAAGTCCCCCATAACAACTACCCTGTTATTTTCGCTCCTATCCAGAATCATCTTTGCAATCCTTTCCTTTACATCTCTGGAACTTTTCGGAGGCCTATAGAAAAGCCCTAACAGGGTGACCTCTCCTTTCCTGTTTCATAACTCAGCCCATACTACCTCAGTATTCGAGTCCTCATCAAATGTCCTCTCAGCCACCGTAATACTGTCCTTGACTAACAATGCCACCCCTCCTCCTCTCTTACCACCTTCCTCGAGCTTACTGAAATATCTAAACCCTGGCACCTGCAATAACCATTCCTCGCCCTGCTCTATCCATGTCTTCGAAATGGCCACAACATCGAAGTCCCAGGTACTAACCCATGCCGCAAGCTCACCCACCTTATTCCGGATGCTCCTGGCATTGAAGTAGATGCACTTTAGACCACCTTCCTTCCTGCCGGTACTCTCCTGCAACTTTGAAACCTTACTCATGACCTCACTACTCTCAGCTTCTTGTGTACTGGAGCTACAATTCAGGTTCCCAATCCCCTGCTGAACTAGTTTAAACCTTCCCGAAGAGCATTAGTAAACCTCCCCCCGAGGATATTAGTACCCCTCTGGTCCAGGTGTAGACCATCCCGTTTGTAGAGGTCCCACCTACCCCAGAATGAGCCCCAATTGTCCAGGAATCTGAAACCCTCCCTCCTGCACAATCCCTGCTCAACTGCTCTCTCTCCCTATTCCTCGACTCGCTAGCACGTGGCATGGGTAACAACCCAGAGATAATAACTCTGTTTGTTCTAGCTCTAAGTTTCCACCCTAGCTCCCTGAATTCCTGCCTTACATCCCTATCCCTTTTCCTACCTATGTCGTTGGTACCTATGTGGACCACGACTTGGGGCTACTCCCCTGCCCCTTAAGGATCCCGGAAACACGATCTGAGACAACGCTGACCCTGGCACCTGGGAGGCAACACACCAACCGCGAGTCTCTCTCGTTCCCACAGAATCTCCTATCTATCCCCCTAACTATGGAGTCTCCAATGACTAATGTTCTACACCTCTCCCCCTTTCCCTTCTGAGCAACAGGGACAGACTCTATGCCAGAGACCTGTACCCCATGGCTGACCCTGGTAAGTCCCGCCCCCCAACAGTATCCAAAACGGTATACCTGTTACTAAGGGGAACGACCACAGGGGATCCTTGTACTGACTGCTTACCCTCAGCCCCTATCACTGTCACCCATCCATCTTTATTCTTTGGCGTAACTACCTCCCTAAAGCTTCTATCTATGACCCCCTCTGCCTCCCGAATGATCCGAAGTTCATCCAGCTCCAGCTCCAGTTCCCTAACACGGTTTTTGAGGAGCTGGAGTTGGGTGCACTTCCCACAGATGAAATCAGCAGGGACACTGATGGCGTCCCTTACCTCAAACATTCTGCAGGAGGAGCATTGTACTGCCTTCCCTGACATCACCTCTAGATTTTAAAAAAACAAGAAAAAGAAAAAGAAAGGAAGAGCTTACCTGATATTCCCTCAAACCCTTAGGTTAGAGGAGGTGGAAGGGTGGGGGACACTGCAAGTGTAGTGTCTCGGGTTTAGCAACCACCCGACTTGTTACAGGGACTCACCTTCCCGACAGGCCCCTGCTCCCGCTGAAAATCCGGAGGCCGCTCCCGCTGGAAGGTAAGCAGATTTAAAGGCACTCACTCACCTTCCTGACAGGCCCCTGCTCCCATCGAAAATCCGGAGGCTGCTCCCGCTGAAAGGTAAGCAAATTTAAAGGCACTCACTCACCTTCACGACAGGCCCCTGCTCCCGCTTCCCAACGACCGTGGTTTTTTTTTGGTTAGAGGAGGAGGTAGGGGGGGGGGGGGGGGGGGGGGAAACACTGAGGAAGTGTTTCGGGTTTAACTGTCACTTGACAACAGCCCCTCCACAAACCACCTTCAAATTAGGCTGACCGCACTGCACGTATGCAAATTTCCCCAGAACAGCCAATCAGTAGCTCTGCTCTGCTGCCCTCTGCTGGATGCTTTCCTTCACTCGAACTCCTCGGGTCTCTTTCGCAGGTACACCTTCAAATTAGGCTGACCGCACTGCACGTATGCAAATGTACATCAGCAGCATTGTGGTACTCACCAGATTGTTCCCCAGAAGCCTGACCACTAACATGTCCCACCGAGGTGTGTGTATTTCCGCTGGTGGAAGTGGCAGCTGTGCCGCAACTATGATGGTGGCACCCTCGGAGCACCACCCTGAGTGGTCTCCTGGGAGGCTGGAGAAGGTGCCGCCGGAATGGGATGGCACCGCCGGCTAGAGGACCTGTGGGAGAATGGACATGTGGTCAGTGGGAGGGATGGGTCAGTGTCATGTGAGAGTATCTTTAAGAAATGAGTGTTTAAACCATGGAGGGTGCGTCGCGGCTAGGAAGGGACCATGGAGGGTGCGTCGCGGCTAGGAGGGGTCCTAGCCTGGGGGTGGGGGGGATACCGGGTTGCTGCTGGAATGGCCAGGAAGGAGCTGGTGTGGGCCGGGGGGGTAGGGGAGAGGCGCTATCGTCATGGGGAACGGGTCGGGCGGGGCGTGCTGGCCTGGGGCGAGCAGTCGATGAGCTATGGCTAGTCGGCGGGGGAGGGGGGCGGGGTGCCCTCTGATATGGCTGATCACCTGGAACGTGAGCGGGCTGAATGGGCCGGTTAAGTGGGCTAGGGTATTTTCTCATTTGAAGGGGCTGAAGGCGGACGTGGCTATGCTCCAGGAGACCCACCTGAAGGTGGCGGACCAGGTTCGTCTGAGGAAGGGGTGGGTGGGGCAGGTTTTCCATTCAGGATTAGATGCAAAGAACTGGGGGGTGGCGATTCTGGTGGGGAAGAGGGTGGCGTTCGAGGCGTCTGAGGCGGTGGCGGACAAGGAGGGCAGGTTTGTTATGGTGAAGGGTAGGCTGCAGGGAGAGAAGGTGGTGCTGGTAAACGTGTATGCCCTGAATTGGGATGACGCTGGCTTTATGAAGCGTATGTTGGGCCGCATTCCGGACCTGGAGGCGGGGGGCCTGATCATGGGGGGAGACTTTAACACTGTGCTGGATCCCCCACTAGACCGGTCCAGTTCAAGGACGGGTAGGAGGCCGGTGGCGGCCAAGGTGCTGAGGGGGTTTATTGACCAGATGGGAGGGCTGGATCCCTGGAGGTTTGGGAGGCCGAGGGCGCGGGAGTATTCCTTTTTCTCCCATGTGCATAGGGTTTATTCCCGAATAGATTTTTTCGTTCTGAGCAGGGGATTGATCCCGAGGGTGGAGGAGGCCGAGTATTCGGCTATTGCGATTTCAGACCATGCTCCGCACTGGGTCGATCTGGAGATGGGGGAGGCGCGGGACCAGCGCCCGCTCTGGCGCCTGAATGTGGGGATGCTGGCTGATGAGGAGGTGTGTAGGAGGGTCCGGGGAAGTATTGAGGGGTACCTTGAGGCCAACGATACGGGGGAGGTCCAAGTGGGGATGGTTTGGGAGGCTCTGAAGATAGTGATCCGGGGGGGAGCTGATTTCCATCCGAGCCCATAGGGCAAGGAGGGAGAGGAAGGAGAGGGAGAGACTGGTGGGGGAGCTCCTGGATGTGGAAAGGAGGTATGCAGAGGCCCCGTAGGAGGGATTGTTGGGGCAATGGCGTAGCTTGCGGGCCAGGTTCGACTTGCAGACCACCAGAAAGGCGGAGATACAGTGGAGGAAGGCGCACGGCGCGGTTTATGAGTATGGGGAGAAGGCGAACATCAGCTCCGCAGGCGGGATGCGGCTAGGGAAATTGGTGGAGTGATGGATAAGGGTGGGAATGTTGTGCGGAAGGGGGTAGAGGTGAACGGGGTCTTTAGGGACTTTTACGAGGAACTGTACTGGTTGGAGCCACCGGTGGGGGGGGGGGGGGGGTTTCTGAACAGGCTACATTTCCCAAAGGTGCAGGAGGAGCTGGTGGAGGGGCTGGGGGCGCCGATTGAGTTGGCGGAGCTAGTCAGGGGGATTGGCCAAGTGCAGTCAGGGAAGGCGCCGGGGCCGGATGGGTTCCCGGTGGAATTTTATAAAAAGTATGCGGACCTGGTGGGCCCCCTGTTGGTGCGGGACTTCAATGAGGCATGGGAGGGGGGGGGGGGGGGGGCTTTGCCCCCGCGATGTCGCGGGCACTGATTTCTTTGATCCTGAAGCAGGATAAGGACCCCCATACAGGCCAATCTCGGTCCTCAATGTGGACGCTAAGTTGCTGGCGAAGATCCTGGCCACCAGGATAGAGGACTGTGTGCCAGGGGTGATACATGAGGATCAGACAGGATTTGTCAAGGGAAGACAGCTTAACACAAATGTGCGGAGGTTGTTAAATGTTATTATGATGCCGGCGGTTGAAGGGGAGGCGGAGATAGTGGTGGCGCTAGATGCAGAGAAGGCCTTTGATAGAGTTGAGTGGGGGTACCTGTGGGAGGTGCTGGAGAGGTTTGGATTTGGGGAGGGGTTCATCAAATGGGTGAGGTTGCTTTATGAGGCCCCGATGGCGAATGTAGCTACTAATGGAAGGAGGTCAGAGTACTTCAGGCTCTACCGTGGGACCAGGCAAGGGTGCCCCCTGTCCCCCTTGCTTTTTGCACTGGCAATTGAACCTCTGGCTATGGCGTTGAGGGAGTCGGGAGGTGGAGGGGTCTGGTGCGGGGTGGGGAGGAACATCGGGTATCGCTGTATGCGGACGATCTGCTACTGTATGTGGCGGACCCAGTGGGGGGAATGCCGGGGGTGATGGAGCTGTTGGCTGAGTTTGGGGGCTTCTTGGGCTATATGCTGAATCTGGGTAAGAGCGAGGTGTTTGTAGTGCACCCGGGTGATCAGGAGGAGGGAATTGGTAGGCTCCCGTTTAAGAGGGCAGTGAAGAGTTTTAGGTACCTGGGGGTGCAGGTGGTCAGGACTTGGGGGATTCTCCACAAGCATAATTTTTCCAGGCTTGTGGAGCAGATGGAGGAGGAATTTAAAAGGTGGGACATGGTGCCGCTGTCGCTGGCGGGTAGAGTGCAGTCCGTCAAAATGACGGTGCTCCCGAGGTTCTTGTTCCTGTTTCAGTGCCTGCCCATCCTTATCCCTAGGGCTTTTTTTCGGAGGGTGACTAACAGCATCATGAGCTTTGTTTGGGCGCATGCGACCCCGAGGGTGAAGAGGGTCTTCTTGGAGCGGGGCAGAGATGGTGGGGGGCTGGCGTTACACAACCTCTCGGGGTATTACTGGGCGGCCAATGTGTCGATGGTGCGCAAGTAGGTAATGGAGGGGGAGGGGGCAGCATGGAAACGGATGGAGAGAGCGTCCTGTGGAGGCACAAGCCTGGGGGCCCTGGTAACAGCGCTGTTGCCGCTCCCTCCCACGAGGTATACCACGAGCCCGGTGGTGGCGGCTACCCTCAAGATGTGGGGGCAGTGGAGGCGACATAGGGGGGAAGTGGGGGGCTCGATGGAGGCTCCGCTAAGGGGTAACCATCGGTTCGTCCCGGGGAACATTGATGGGCGTTCCTGGGGTGGCACAGGGCGGGCATCAGAAAGCTGAAGGACCTGTTCATTGACGGGAGGTTTGTGAGCCTTGGAGAGCTGGAGGAGAAATTTGGGCTCCCCTTGGGGAACATGTTCAGGTACCTGCACATCCATCCGGTTGACTGGTCAGCTGGGGCCAGAGGGCACCTAGGGAGGTGCCCTGGGGGAACACCCATAGGAGTTGCGGCCCTATGTTCACAGTGGGCAGTCAGTGGCGTGTGCAGCTGCATAGCTGCCTTGCAGGCCATGGCAATGTTGCTCGATGCCCGCCCACTCCGCCCCCACAGTCCACTTCCAGCGCCACTGGCTACTCCCCCCCCCCCCCCCCCCCCCCCAGCCCTGGCAGAAGCTCCCTGTCTAGCGGCACGACTGTCAGCAAATGTTGGACACTTTCCTCACTCTCTTCAGCAGCCACGGTGCTTGTTTGAATTTGCCCAGTGGAGGCAGAGAATCGCGGAGGCCCCGGAGAATACCGTGTCAGGCCCGCTAATGATATGCCAACAGTGTTTACTGTACGTGCGCTGTGGAACGCAGTGACACCGCTGTCGAAGCACCGGAGAATTGTGATTTGGCGGGAAACTGGTGCCCGCCACAGTTTTGGTGTCAAAAACGATTCTCCGCCCAATCGCACTTCCTGAATCCAGCGTCAGATGTTGGAGAATCCCGCCAAAAACTTTACAATATTGACGGTTCATTCACTGTTGTCAGGAACAAAGCACAAACAATTTGGAATCTCTGCTTCAGAGACGAAGAGCTGATGCCGGGACTAAATCACAGGTGTTCTACGGTCATGAGGAAGCGCCGTTCCCGGAGCCATTCAGGACATGCTAATGGGCCAGCACCAGCACCACATGGAACTCTTGCCATCCCAATGCACACCGGCATGTGATTCACCGGGGTAGGGATTGACACTCTAGAACATGACAAGCTGCAGCTGCCTTTAAGCACTCCATGCCCCACACACTCTCATTCCAGCCAAGAAGGTACAACTCTGAAGAGTAGCACCGAGGTTTGCTGATGCAGAGCTGGAGACACTGCTGGATGCCAGGAGGAGATTTCTGGGGTGTTCCTGGCGTGGGAAGGAAGATGCTACCTGTTGACATCAACTGGGCTTGGGCGCAGGTGGCAGAGGCCATGCGCACTGTGGCCCTCCCACCAGGACCGGACAGAGGTGCAGGAAGAAGCTTCAGCAGCACCTCATGGCGGCCTGAGGGAGTCGCCAGCTCTGTGCCCTGGGCACCACCCCCTCCCCACACTCCGCACATCCAGCAAATTCCCCCCCCCCCCCAACCTCCACATCCATGTGGCCCCCATCGGGCAGACTGGTAGGTGAGGATGGTGAACACTCCAGGCCAGCCAGGGTGAGTCCCCACCACCATTGTGCCCCTGGCACCAACCCTCATCCCACACATCCGTAGCCCCACTCCCCCAACCTAGGGGGATCGGACCCCACCCGCTGGCAGGCTGTTCGCACCCCGCCCCACACCACATGGTAACACTCATTCTGCCCGCCATGGCCAGGTGCCCTGCACACAGGACACTGGCTGCGGACCCCATGTGTTGCCTGCGTCTGATTATCTCAAACTGTGCATTACCTGTCCCCCCAGGAGAAGGCGGCCCACACCGTAGGTATTAGGAGCAGACCGGAGAGGGCCCGCCAGCCCTGTGACCCCTTACCATCGTAGAGCAGAGGGTGATGGACCTAGACAGTGAGTTTGGAGAGTGGCCAATCGCAGAGGTGGAGATCGGCATTGGAGATCCAAATGATTGTTAATTAGTTAATTAGATAATTGGATTAAGCCAGTTTTCAGAGGCTAGAGTCAGACAGAATAAAAGTGAGCCATCTTACAGTGCTGACTTTGTTTGCACTGGAGTGCTGACTTTGGGCTGCATTAAAATGCTAAGTGGGAGTTCGGTGACTGAGGGAGTTTTGTGAGGAGGGAGCAAGGTGCTCCTTTCTTTTCCTACATTTCCTCAAAGAGCGTGAGGGGAGGCAGGAGTTTACAGAGTGCAGCTGACTGTGAGCAGAGTCGGAGGGCGGAGTTCCAGCTCTCAGGGCAGGTCTCTGGCACTGAGCCTGGCTCTGACGCTCAGAAGGGAAGTGGGGAGAATAGAAAAACAACAATGATCGGAGACTCAATGGTTAAGGCAACGGATAGGAGATTCTGTGGTCACGAACGAATCTCCCAGAAGGTTTGCTACCTCCCGGTTGCCAGGGTCTGGGATGTCTTGGATCGAGTCTACAGGATTCTTAAGGGGGAGGGGGAGCAACCAGAAGTCGTGGTGCACATTGGCACCAACGACATAGCTATGAAAAGGGATGAGGATCTAAAAAGTGATTTTAGGGAGTTAGGTTGGAAGCTAAAGAGCAAGACGAGCAGAGTAGTAATCCCAGGATTGCTTCCGGTGCCACGTGCTAGTGAGGCAAGGAACAGAGAGCGAGCAGCTGAACACGTAGCTACAGAGCTGGTGCAAGAGGGAAGGCTTCAGATATGTAGATCATTGGGATACCTTCTGGGAAGGTGGGACCTGTACGCAGTGGTGGACTGGCCAGGGTGTCAGCCTGCCCGATGGCAAGTGGGCCCCTGATGAAGTGGGCACCCTATATCAAATAAAAATGCAATAAAGAAACAAACACAGACAACTGTTTTAGTAATAAAAAGGAATAAGAAAAAAAAGAGAACAGGACACAAATAAGTAGTGCATGAAAAGGAACGAAGCAGGGGAGGTAGTGGAAGGATGTGGAATAGAAAGGCCCGGGTCGGGTATAATTAAGGAAATTCCATGTTTTCAGCAAGAGTGTGTGAATTTAAAGATAAAGTTACAGTTCGTGATTTGAGATGGTTGGCAACTTGAAAGGATATCAAGCAGTACATAGGGTCGTGAGGTCACCGAAAAGGAGAAGCGGTACCTTTGACCGTGAATCACGAGGTCAAAGATATTGAAGTGATAAGCCATGATCGGTAAACTCAAAGGGTTGCGGCTTGTAACACTACACTGGTATCAAACTGGACATGTTAACTTTGGTCGTGTGACCATTCTTAATGTCTTACTATAGTCGGACCAAACTTCTAAGTTTCAACAGTTGTCTCAGTTGCTTGCTGGTGTGAACACTGGACAGTGGATTGTCTCCTCTTCTGAAGCTGCATAGGCCACAGTAGTATTGACTAATGAACATAGCCTATTGAAGTGTAAGTAAGTTATTTTATATTTTTTATCAAGTAGGGGTTTATCTGGCATTCCTTCAAGTTATTCTTGCAATCATCAATATTCATTTTTCCCAATGTGGGCTATTTTTAATTAAGTTTTTATTTCAGGAATATTACCCCTATCAGCATGGAAAAGAAAAAGCATAAATCTGGGTCACTAAAACGCAAAGAACAAAAGAAGCAGAAAGGAAGGAATCAGCCAAGCGATGCAGGCCTATTACAGAGTTTATAATACCACAAGCACAATCCACATCAATATCCAGTTCTGCAACAAATAATCAAGAAGCAAGAAACAATGCTCATGGTGATGATGCAATGACATGTGAGTTACAAGAACAGAGAAGAGCTACTTTGAATGTAGAGACAAATACAAGTGCATCCATTACTAATCAACCCAAGCCCAATATTTCTTCTGGCTTCCTTGTTCCGGTATCTGTACTGCCTGTAGTCGCAACATCTGAACACATAGCTTCAACTAGTGACAGGGAATCAGATATTCCTTCAAGAATAAATGACTTGGTTTCTGAAGCACATCCTGTAAATGAACCTTTACAAGAAAATGAAAGATCAATTACTGGAATCTTCCAATATCCATCACGAGCAAAGCTAAAACAGTTTTTTTTGCTGAACATCCACTTCAGCCACTTGATGATCTGCCATTTGATGCTCGTTTGTATGAGAGGAAAATTATGAATGACTCAGTCCCAAGAAAATGGCTAACATATAACAAAGAAAATAGATGCTTATATTGTTCATACTGCTTAGCCTTTGAGTTTCCCAACACTTGTAATCCATCACCCTTTGTACGTGGCTTTAGTGACTACAGCCGTATTAGCCGGAGCTTGACTTTACATGAATCGACAACAACACATGTCAGAAATGCTCAGCAATATATCAGTGTGGTTACTGATGGCACCTTAGATAATTTCTTTTGCAGCATCACTAATTAAAAGGAAAGAAGAAGTATTGAAGCAGAGAAGTATTGTCATGAGGATTATAGACATCATAAAGATGTTAGGCAAGCAAGCACTTCCTTTTCGAGGTCACAGAAATGAATCGGCCTACACTCTAGATAATGAGATTCTGAATCATGGCAATTTTTTAGCTACAGTGCAGTTGATGGCAAAATATGACCCCATTATGGCAGCTCACGTTTCTGCAGTGCAAAACAAGTCTAAACAAAGAATCAAACGATTAGAGCAACAAGGAAAGGCTCAAGGTAAAGGCCGTGGTGGACTTGTTACATACCTGAGTAAAACAACTATAAACATGTTAATCAAAATTATGAAGAATATGATACAAGAAAGAATTAGTCATGAAGTTTCTCAAGCAAAATATTATTCTATTCAGGTTGTTTCAACACAAGATAATTCATCCATCGATCAGTTTAGCATTATTATTTTGTATGTGCTTAAAGGTATTATCTGTGAGCGACTACTTTCAGCTGTGCCAAGTAATGATGGTACAGGACAGGGACTTTTTGATCTATTGATTGAAACATTACAGCATCTTAAAATTGACCCCCAAAAATGTTTATCTGATAGTACAGATGGCGCTGCAAGCTACCATGGCCAGTATAATGGTTTACAAAGTAAAATTGCTGATGTGGCTGATCAACATGTTCATATATGGTGCTATGCCCATGTCTTGAATTTGGTGATAACTGAAACAACAAAATGTTGTGTGCCCGCAGTTTCTTTTTTCAATTTGCTCCAGAATATAGCAAGTTTTGTGAAAGCATCATACAAGAGAATGGCTGTATGGATAGAAGTTGTTGGAAAACATCTAGGACAAGAAAAAATGAAACGATTAAAGCTAATTGGTGAGACCAGATGGTCAGGAAAATCCAATGCAGCAACAACTATATTTGAACGTTTTGATGATGCCGCTGCCAGTACATTTGTAAAACTATTGACATGCTTATCAATGATACAAGATTCAGAAAAGTTTGATGCAAAAACAAAACATGAAGCAAATGTTTTACTTCAAAGTCTTCTAAAGTTTGAAACCATATTGACAGCATTTACTTACTTGTATATATTTGAAACTACAACCCCGTTATCAAGTTATCTACAGACAAGTGGTTTAGATATGTTTACTGCATGGAGTTTGGTAGATTCAGCTACAACAAAGTTGAAGGAACAGACAAGAACATTTGATAATGTTCACAGCAAGGCTTTGGAATTTGTAAATAAATGTAATGACAGGATTTCACAGATGAATATGGATGAAAATCAAACATTGGAAATTGATGCGTTGGAAACAGCATTCCCAGTTAAGAGGCAGAGGAAGAAGAAAAGAATGGCAGATGAGCTTATTGATGATGAAAGAAATTCCTCAGATTCTCTAGCTGATTTTTGAGTAAATGTGTTTAACCTAATAATGGATCGCATTGTCCAGTCACTAGAATCACGCTTTGTACAACACAAACAGTTGTATAAAGATTTGTCCTGCTTGGACCCAGCAAAGTTTAAAACTATTGCAGAGAAGGGCCTTGAAGATGAAGCATTGGAAGGTATTATTAAGCTGTTTCCACAAATCAGCAAAGATCAAGTAATATTGGAATTGTTTTCTTTTGCTTCAAACTTTGATGTATTAAAGCTATTGCTTAATGATGGTGAGAATATGGATTCAAGTTGCAACAATTGTAAAATTTGCAGCACTTGCCCATCGTGTGTACTAAAAATTCTGGCATCCAACAGACTTCATGACAAGGCATATGATAACCTTTATGAACTTTATAAAGTCATCTGCACACTATCAATTACTCAAGTCCAATGTGAGAGGACATTTTCAAAGCTAAAGATCATAAAGACAAGGTTAAGAAATTTGCTGTCTGAGGATAATTTGGAATCATACATGTTGCTATCCATTGAAAAGGAATTGTTAGATGAATTGGATGCAGAAGCAATTATTGGCAGATTCGCACAATCATCTAGCGAACACAACTGATTGCTCTTAATATAGTGGACTGCATGCAATGCTCTATTGTGCTTTTGAACTATCTGTTAATGTGTAAATTGTGCAGTAAACTATTTAAAAATATCAACCAATTACTTAAAATAAAAAAAAATAAAAAATTCAATTATAACATTCTGTATTTACATTTGATATCTACTGCCAGTAATATGTACAGTACATGTACACTGTAATTACTAAGAAATACACATTTTTTCCACAAAAATTTTAATTGTACCCTTTTTTCCATATGTATTTTTTGAAAATTTTATTTATTCGTTATGAAAATTAAATGATAGCGTTGTAGTTGTGGGTGGGCCCCCTTTGTCTCCTGGCAACCAATATTTTTAGACCCAGTCCGCCACTGCCTGTACGTGAAGGACGGGTTGCACCTAAACTGGAGGGGCACTAATATCCTGGGTGAGAGGTTTGCTAGATCTCTTCGGGAAGGTTTAAACTAGCTTGGCAGGGGAATGGGAACCAGAGCTACGGATCAGAGGATAGGGTAGCTATTGAACAGGCAGAAATAGTATGCATCGAATCTGTGAGGAAGGATAGACAGTTGATAGAGCAAAGTTGCAGTGAGTGGGATGGTTAAAATGTGTCTGGCTAAATCACTGGCTTTTAAAGCAGACCAAGCAGGCCAGCAGCACGGTTCGATTCCCGTACCAGCCTCCCCGGACAGGCGCCGGAATGTGGTGACTAGGGGCTTTTCACAGTAACTTCATTGAAGCCTACTCGTGACAATAAGCGATTTTCATTTCATTTCCTCTTTCTCCAGCACTGTAATGGTCTCCTTCTTAAATATTGCTACCCCTCGTCCTTTTCTTCCCTTCCCGTATTTCCTGAACACCTTGTAACCAGGGATATTCAACACCCAGTGCTGTCCTTCTTTGAGCCAGGTCTTTGTTATAGCCACAACATCATGGAGAAGATTCTCCGGCCTCCCAACCACGTGTTTCCTGGTGGCGGGATTATTTGCTCCCTTCAATTAGAATTTCCATTGAAACCATTCCACGGTACTGGGAAACACACCGCCCGTAAACGGTCGGAGAATTCTGGCCCATATTTTCATGATGGAATCTATGGCTGTTACTCACCAATCATGTATATCACACTCTGTGCATTCACATACATGAACTGTAACCCTCATTTAAACGCCATTACTTTTTCCTTTATTCCCATCCCACATATTAACACTATTCCCTACTCTGGTGCTATCTATCTTACCCAGTAACCTGTGCACCTTGATATCCTTCTCTGATCCTCTCTCTCTTGATTCCCACCCTTGCTGCCGAGCCAATTTAAATTTTCCTCAACACCATTAGCAAAACGCCCCGCAAGGAACTCCATCCCAGATCTGTTCAGGTGCAGTCCATCTGGCTTGAGCAGGTCCCATTACCCCACTGAGCCAGTCCCAATGCCACAAGAATATAAAGCCCCCACTCCTGCATCATCTTTCCAGCCACGCACTCTTATCCCCCTATTCCCTGCACGGCCCACAGCATTAAAACAACCACAAGCATCCTGTGTTACTACGACCATGGCACAAGATCTCTCCTTGTGCTTGACCGGTCCATGAACATGAATAATCCGGGGCATTCTAATTTCCTTGTGTATTTTTCTTACATGCCTGGTGATGTTGGGATGGTCATTAACATACCTAATGGAAATTTATGTTTCATAGCCCATTGTATTTTTGTCACATTGGGTGAGTTTTGGGAGCCTTTGAAAAACCCACCAGGTAAGAGAGTTCAGAATATTGGGGGAAGCCTGCTGAGGAGAAACATTCTGACAGGTCGGCATTAAATGTTTTGACAACATCAAATGTCGAAGCGGTAAGTTGACCATTACATTGGTCAGCATTTTATAAGTGCTGAGATGCATTAGAGTATGTTCCCACTGGAAAAATGCTATTGTACATTTTAAGAGGTTATATTCTGATTTTCTGCTTCTAATATGATTTCTGAATAGATGTTGGAAAACAAAATCAAGGAGAACCCAAAGATGTTTTTTTCAATATATTACGAGGATAACGAAGGGAAGAGTGGGGTCCATAAAAGACCAGAAAGGTAACCTATGTGTGGAGGTGGAAGATGTGGGTATGGTTCTTAATGAATACTTTGCATCTGTCTTCACAAAAGAGGGGGACGATACAGACATTGTAGTTGAGGAGGGGTATGAAACATTAGATGTGACAAACATAGGGAGAGAGGTAATGTTAAGGGGATTAGCATCCTTGAAAGTGGATAAATCACCAGGACGGGACTGTTGGTCATTCTGGGTGAGTGTGCTTAACACTCAATTTGGCTCTGTTTCTTTACTTAGCTCTGGAGTCGCCAGGTATCGTTAAGATACCGCCACAAGTTCAAGGTGAAGTTCAAAGCAATAAAACCATACACCAATTAGTAAGTTTAAACAACTGAGTTTATTATAATACAATTAGAATAACTACCCATGCACACGCTAAAAGGATTAAGCTATTCCTACCGCTAAATAAACTAATACTTAACTCGAAAGAACTGCTGGGTCAGGGAACAAGGCCTCTTGCTCTGCTCTGCAGACTTCAGGTTGGTATAAGTTAAAAAGGGTCAGGAGTGTCTATCTCTGGTAGCGATCGTTGTGTGACACTTACTTGCTGGCAGCTGCTGTCCGAACATCTCTCTCTCTCCTTCAGGGTTTTCTTGGCAAAAGCTGGTCGAGGTGCTGGTCCACGGAGGAGTGCTGGTCAAGGAGAGAGGAGGGCTGGATAAGAAGAATGAACCATGTGTGGGACATATCTTTTATAGGTCCCAGGGATCCACGCCCCTTTGGGCGGACTCCCTTACCTGCTTGGAATCGATTGGGTCTCTTCCCAATCGATATGTTTGAATCCCCCCAATACTGAGGCTGTTCCTTAGCTACTGGGCGGGCTTTCAGGCTCTTTGTTTTCGAACCTTGCTGGTGCCTGAGTGTCTGGTATCCTTTACAATGTTGCAGTTGCTTCCCCATTTGTGTCCATTGTCTCTGGAATCGTTCCATTAACATGCTAATTATCCCGGTGATTGCCTCATTAGTATGCGGAACGTTCATTTCGGTGCTGTCTGCTTTCTTAGCAGATAGAATCCACACCTGCTAGGTGCAGCCTGCTGGCGCTGCAAACATTGTCCATTTTATCCTGTATGCTTTGCGTTCCTCCATTTTGTATTCAGGGAATGGCCAACTTCGGTGGCTACACTCCCTCCTTGTGATCCTCATGAGAAATCATGAAGGATCACCTAACTATGGTGTCTTTGGGTTCCCTGACCTCAGCGAGTTCCATTGCTTCTATCTTTCCTCAACTATGGCAAAAAATTTCTAACTAACAGTTTCTGATTGGCGCTATGTCAAAGGGGACATGCATTATCAATTCGAATCGGGAACCTCTAACTATCTCAATAAACTATTCTCAGCTCACATTTAAAACATTCTATAACATTCTAAACCCTTACTCATTCATGCAACAGCATCTTTACATTTCGTTTTCTGACTCGGCAGTCGAGCGCAGAACATTATAATACATCCGCAATAATCTTTATTTACAGATCGTATCAAAATTAAATCCTTTATTATACAGCAGCACGGTAGCATGGTGGTTAGCATAAATGCTTCACAGCTCCAGGGGCCCAGGTTCGATTCCGGGCTGGGTCACTGTCTGTGCGGAGTCTGCACGTCCTCCCTGTGTGTGCGTGGGTTTCCTCCGGGTGCTCCTGTTTCCTCCCACAGTCCAAAGATGTGCGGGTTAGGTGGATTGGCCATGCTAAATTGCCCGTAGTGTCCTAAAAAAGTAAGGTTAAGGGGTGGGGGGTTGTTGGGTTACGGGTATAGGGTGGATACGTGGGTTTGAGTAGGGTGATCATGGCTCGGCACAACATCGAGGGCCGAAGGGCCTGTTCTGTGCTGTACTGTTCTATGTTCTACATCAAGGGGTTGGGCGGATTGGTGGAATCCGAAAATGGGGGATTGTACTCTGTACACTGTTGAGGCCCGCGAGCGGTGGGCTCTCCTTCTCCATTTCCTCATCCTGAGGGTCTGAACTATAATACATAGGACTGCAATCACCAAAAGTGATTCTATTACATATGACAAGGAGTACCATGTCAGAAATTTGGTACACCAGGTCGGGATACCATTACCATTGACTGGGCTGGGGATGGTCTGGGTTTGGGAGAAGTTAGCAAATGTTGTACTGTGGGAAAGGGGGTCCGCGTCCACGCGCAACCACACAGATGCCACAATAGCTAAAAACATAGCAATTCGAGTGCTTTTCATCTTCTCTTCTCTTCTTTTCTCTTCTGGGATCTTGCTGTGTTGTTGCCTCGGTTCCTTTCCTGAACGTCCAAAAGCTAAGGGGATCAAGCATATTATCTGTTAGTGTTCAGCTTTATATCTTGACTTTAAGTATATCTGTCCTCTTGTTCCAATTTTCCCTTTATGATGGTCACCTCCATGTGACTCACTCATTTTTTTTTTCAAAACGGATTTAGGACCAGACATATACTTATCATAAACCAGTGCGAGCCGTCTCGCAGAGTGTTGAAATTTACCATCCCAAATGTTCTTGGATGTAAATAGCATATGGAGTGGCGGCCGAAGGGCTACCTTAAACAAAAATGAAACCATGGTTTGGAAATAAAAGGTCTAATGAGTTGTGTATGGGCCGCGACGGGTAAGAGTTGTATGGGATCCCCGGGTAGGGCGTGCTGTGCTGTACCCGAGCTTAGCTGGGCAAAGGGGGGTCCTCAGACAGGGCGGGTCCTCAATGCCATTTCTCCACTGCCTGAGCAACCTGGAATGAACGGGCAGGAATGTAGTTGTAGTGGAATTGCAGCCTCTATTCCCAGAATAGAGGGGCACCTAAGAAAAAAGGGGGAGGAGCCAAGAAGCTCCTTGTGAAAAGTTGAGCTGGGCTCCAGACATTTCAGATGTGTCAAGTTCTCAGAAATATCTGCGGACAAACTAACGTGCATGTGAGGTGGTCACAAGCTTTTCAGTAAGTGGCCAATCTCCAAAGCAAACATTTAACATACAAACAAACAAACATACATGCAGGTTCCATCAGAAAGGACAGCGCTTCTCTCAAGCGGTTCCTCTTTTTACATCATCTGGACACCTCACTTCTCCTCATTCTCTGCGAACAGGGTCGCAAAGGGGTTGCCGTGTCGGGAGTCAGACATCAAGTCATCCTCTTCTCCCGGATCCCATACCCTTGTATGGATCATGCATGCAATCTTTGCATTGTGTGACCGGGGGTCACTCTCGTCATTGCGGACAAGTCACCAAGAATTGTCCCTGTGCCAAATCGTGGGGTCTAAAATTGAAGGGGCGTTGTCGGGGTCGTCAGTGTTGGGTGGTGGGTTTGGGTGTGGGTCCGGATTCTTAATGTAGGTGATCTCCATGGGGTCACTGGAGTCGGGTTCATAGTCGCTGAAGTGGGGCCTGTAGGGTGGAGTTCTGTGGCTGTCCTCAGTCTCACAGTCACTGTCACTGTCTCTGCTGTGGCAGCTTGTGGGCGTTCCGGGGCGTGGTCTGAAGTCAGTGGGCGGAGTCGAGGTCGAGTCCGATGTGGAACTGGTCTGTGAGGGGGAGGGTGGAAATGTGTCTCTTGTGGGTGGAGTGAGGTGTTCTGCTGCGTCTAGCAGGACATGGTGCATGTGGTTTGACTGTATTCCATAAGCCTTTAGCTGGTTAATATGAAACCCCGCAGTCTTACTGTTTGGGTATTTTATTCTGTATACCGAGGGGCTGATGTTGTCCGAAATTGAGTACGGGCCGGAAAATTTAGGAGCCAAAAACGTGCTGGGGTTATAAACAGACAGCATAACCTGTTGCCCAACCTGAAATTCTGTGGGGTGTACAATCTTGTTGAAACAGGCCCTGCTCTGTTTCCGTCTTTTACCCAATTTTACTGCGGTTGCTAACTGTGCAGACCTTACAGTCTCAACTAATTCTTTGACTGCTTTCTCGTGTGTGAGGGCCGTCACTTCTGGGCTGGTCATGTCGAATCCTAAAAGGAATTCTGATCCTTTCATAGGGCGTCCGGTCATGAGTGTGTGTGGGGTGAAACCTGTAGATGATGAAACCGTATTCCTTATGAACATTAGTGCGAATGGGAGCACTGAATCCCAAGTTGAATTGTTCTCCTGTACCATCTTCCTAAGGGTCGATTTTAGGGTCCGATTCATGCGTTCTACTATCCCGCTTGACTGGGGGTGATACGCAATGTGAAAATTCTGTTTTATTCCGAATATGGTCAGGACGTTCTTCATGACCCGTCCTGTAAAATGAGATCCCTGATCTGACTCTATACTTCTGGGGAGAACCCATCTCGTAAAGATGTGGTGGGTCAGGATCTTTGCAGCTGTCTTTGCTGTGTTGGTGCGTGAAGGGAATGCCTCTACCCATTTGGTAAAGGTATCTATGACCACCAGAACATATTTATAGCCATTCCTGCAAGGGGGCAATGGTCCTATAAAATTGATCTGGAGGTTTGTCCAGGGGCCATTAACGCCTTCTTTGAATACCTCTCCGGGTTATTCTGCGCACAAATTAAACAATTCTCTATATAGTGGGTAACATCTTGCCTTAAGTTGGGCCACCAACAGAGTTGTCTAAGGTGTGTTGTGGTAGGGTCGATCCCTTGGTGTCCATGACCGTCATGGAACAAGGCAATCATTTGATTCCTGTCCTGTTCAGGAACCACATACAATTTATCTTTTATGATCACACCCTCATGTGTAGTCAAAGCGTGTTTGAATCTATCGTACTGGACCACAAAGTTTCCTTTAAAAATCTCCCGGAGATTTTCGTCCTGCTTCTGTGCCTGTACTAAATCTTCCATCTCTGTCTGTGAGACCTGAACTGTACTCACAGGGGTGCTAGCTGGTGCGCTAGCTGGGGGTGTCCAAAAGTGACCTCGCCTGGAACCTGCTTTGGCCAGTGCGTCGGCTTTTACATTTCCAGGGGGGGATGATCTATGGTGACTTCTAACTTTGATAATGCCATACGTCCTATCCTTTGCCTTCTCTAGGATATGGCGGAGTAATGGGGCTGATGGAAGGGGCTTCCCGTCTGCGGAGACAAAACCTCTTGTCCTCCACAGGGGTAGAAAATCTGTTAGGCTGTTACAGACATATAAACTGTCCGAGTATATGTCTGCTGGGCCGGGGAACGAATCTGGGTGGTCCACTATATATGCAATGGCCGCGAGCTCTGCTGCCTGCGCGCCTAAGTGACCTGGTAATTTTAATGCAATCTCTTCTAGTGCGCGACACTGCGCATCCTCAACATAGATCCCGCATCCAGTGATGCGTTCTCCATCTAAAACTGTGGATGAACCGTCCACATATATCTTTAAGGGGGCACACGTGTCTGTGTGCTGGGTGCTCTGACTTGAATTCCCTATCTTCCTGGGGGGCATTTTGGCAATGAATGGTCCTGTGTTGTGTAGGGGTGCTACTATCTCGCATTCATGGGGTTTTCCTGGATATTGTAGGTTGTCTGCTAAAAATATGTGTTTTGGTCCGTTTAATTGTTATGTCCCGTCCTTGTAACAGTAGTGTCCACCTAGCTGCTCTTACCTGGCTCACTGAACCGTCCTTCAGTCGACCGTCTAAAAGTAACTGTGTGGGGGTGTGCTCGGTCAAAATGGTGATGGGATTGAGTCCGGTAATGTACGAGAAGTACTGAACTGCCCAAAATACTGCTAGTAGGTGCCTCTCGCAGGCTGGAAATCCTTGTTCTACGGGGTCTAAAAGTCGTGAGGCATAAGCCACTGGTCGTAGCTGCTCGTGCCGTTCCTGAAGGAGCATGGCCGAGAGGGTCAGATCTGTGCTAGCTACCTCTATTGCATAGGGGGAGAGTTGGTCTGGGACTTGTAGCGCGGGTGCTGCGCTAAGGGCTTTCTTTAACTCTTCCACAGCCTCTGTATGCTGCGGAAGCCATTCCCAAGGGGCTCCTTTCTTAAGGAGGTCTGAGATTGGGGCTGCCTTTGTCGCAAAACCATCGATATGGTTCCAACAATACCCAACCAGTCCTAAAAACGACCGGAGGGCTGAAACATTCTGGGGAAGGGGCAATTTGACAATCGATTCAATTCTTTTGAACTCGATCTCGCGTTTGCCGTGCGTGATGACTGTACCCAAATACATCACTTGATTCTCCAATATCTGGGCCTTTTTGGGGTTAACTTTACATCCAATCTCTTGTAAAATTTCCAGGAGTTCGGACAGAAGCGTGATGTGCTCTGCCTTGGTGTCTGTCTGCAGTAATAGGTCGTCCACATACTGTACCAGACATTCGGGTTGGGAAAATTTTGCTAATCCATTTGCCAGCTGTCGGTGTAAAATGGAGGGTGAATTGTGGAATCCTTGTGGGAGGCATATCCACGTATACTGCTCTCCTTTAAATGTGAAGGCAAATTTGTACTGGCACGCTTTTGCCAATGGGATTGACCAGAAGCCGTTGCTAATGTCTAATACCGTGAAATATTTGGAGTGGAGTCCCAGCTTGAGCATGGTCTCGGGACTTGTTGCTACCGTGGGGGCTACTGCTGGGGTTACTTTGTTGAGTTCCTGATAATCAATGGTCAGACGCCATGATCCGTCGGGCTTCCTCACTGGCCAAATAGGTGCATTATTAGTTGAGGCTACTGTCCTAAGTACACCCTGCTCTAATAAGCTCTCTATAACCTTTCCAATTTCTCCCTCTGCTTCAAGGGGAAATCAGTACTGTCTCTGTGGTCTCGGGTCAGGTCCAGTAACTTGAACTTGTCCAGTCATTCTGTCGCAGTCGTGCCGGTGACTGGCAAATGCTGTCCTGTGTCGGTTCAAAACTGCCCTAACCTGTTTGTCCGTGCTAAGCGTGGTCAGGTCGAAACAATAGTTGCCTACGGCGCTAATCCTGTTTGCATACTCTCCCACTGTGAGAGTTGCGGGTGCTCTGTCAGATTTTGCCATTCTCCAGACACACTGATTGACTGGATCGAACGACAGGCTGTGGGCATTCATAAAATCAATGCCCAGTATGTGTTCTGCTGTGTGGGGCAGATGAACTAAAACGACGGGGTGTCTGGTGGAGAATTCCCTAGCTGAATTTATATAGGGGCTGTAATATGTCCCTGCTGTGAGTGACCTGTAAATCCGCTGAGTGTAATTGTGGATGTGGTGGGCCACATGTCTGCCTGTGCTGTAGTGGAGGAATTAATGGTTCTGCGGGACCCTCCTGTGTCCCAAAGTAATTCTATGGGCTTCCCTCTAATCTTTGCTGTGACCACCGGCCTTCCGGATCGGTCCCAGAGGGTGTCACAGACCCAAGTGGGGGAGCCCGAACAACATCAGTCCGTCCCGTCCACATTGGTCTGTCCTGACTGCGTCTCTGTACTATGGATTGGCTTTGCTTTGTTCCTGGTCAGAGTGCCTGTCTGCTGGCCTCTCTGAGATCTCTGTGGGCCGTTGCATTCCCTAGCAATGTCCTAACTGTCCGCAGTTGTAACATTCCTGCGACTTCTGTGGGAGGCTGTTCTTTCCTTCATTTACCCATGCGGGGTTTTGGTGCGCTCTTACTGCCTGTATATCTGCTGCAGCCTGAGCTTCTTCTGGGGTCTTTGCCTTTACTTTGCCTTGGACAGATTGCTCCCAAGCGCGGGACAATCTTTTCTTTTTTTTTAAATATAATTTTTATTGGAATATTTTACAGAAAATATAAAACATAACGACAAACAATGAAATGCAACAAAATAACCCATAATAACTGAAACACCCCCAGACCGTATGTATCACATCCCCCCACCCCCCCAACCCCAATGAACAACAAAAGAACTTAAAAATAAATTAAAATTAAATAAACAAACATACTCATTGTCCATCCCCCCCCTTTTCCCTCCCCCTTCCCCCCCTCCCCCCCGGGTTGCTGCTGCTACTGTCCCTGTACCCTATCGTTGAGCCAGAAAGTCGAGAAAAGGTTGCCACCGCCTAAAGAACCCTTGTACCGACCCTCTCAGGGCGAATTTGACCTTCTCTAGCTTAATGAAACCCGCTATGTCATTGATCCAGGTCTCCACGCTTGGGGGCCTCGCATCCTTCCATTGTAGCAAGATCCTTCGCCGGGCTACTAGGGACGCAAAGGCCAGCACACCGGCCTCTTTTGCCTCCTGCACTCCCGGCTCCACCCCAACCCCAAAAACCGCGAGTCCCCATCCTGGCTTGACCCTGGATCCCACCACCCTCGACACCGTCCTCGCCACCCCCTTCCAGAACTCCTCCAGTGCTGGGCATGCCCAGAACATATGGGCATGGTTCACTGGACTGCCCGAGCACCTGACACACCTGTCTTCACCCCCAAAGAACCTACTCATCCTCGTCCCAGTCATGTGGGCCCGGTGCAGCACCTTGAATTGGATGAGGCTAAGCCGCGCACACGAGGAGGAAGAATTAACCCTCTCCAGGGCATCAGCCCATGTCCCGTCTTCGATCTGTTCCCCCGGTTCCCTCTCCCACTTAGCTTTCAGCTCCTCTACTGACGCCTCCTCCGCCTCCTGCATAACCTTGTAGATATCAGATATCTTCCCCTCTCCGACCCAAACCCCCGAAAGCACCCTGTCGCTCACCCCCCTCGCGGGAAGCGAAGGGAATCCCTCCACCTGCCGCCTAGCAAATGCCTTTACCTGCAGATACCTGAACATGTTCCCCGGGGGAGCCCAAATTTCTCCTCCAACTCCCCCAGGCTCGCAAACCTCCCATCAATAAACAGGTCCCTCAGCTGTCTGATGCCCGCTCTGTGCCAACCCTGAAATCCCCCATCAATGTTCCCCGGGACGAACCTATGGTTCCCCCTTAACGGAACCTCCATCGAGCCCCCCACTTCTTCCCTATGTCGCCTCCACTGCCCCCAAATCTTGAAGGTAGCCGCCACCACCGGACTTATGGTATACCTCGTAGGAGGGAGCGGCCACGGCGCCGTTACCAGGGCCCCCAGGCTTGGGGACAATCTTTTCAATACCCATTTTTCATTATGGGCCTCTTCTGAGGGGTCATAACTGCTGCAGACATTCTGTCCTGCATCTGTGGCGTGGAAGATTATGGTGCGGGTCCATTTAACCATATTGTCGCGGGTTAAATGAGCTCGATCTAAATCGCCAAAAACGGCAGTGAAATGGATCCGCGAATGCTGTGGGATGCTCTGTCCTTTTCTGCCTACACTTATTTAGGCCTTCGACTGGGTCTCCTCTATTGTACCCTATCGCGTCTAAAATAGATGTATGCATTTCCTCTAATGTGCCTCCTCCAACGTTCTGTGGGTCAGGGAGGGCTGCAACTACTGATGAGTCTAAACTCAACACTGTGAGCTTTACTTGCTCTTGCTCATCCAGGCCGTACATGGTAACCTGTTGCTTCACTTTCGCGAAAAATTGCAGGGGGTCTGCAGTGGGGAGGAACGGGGTGATTTTCTCACATGCATCCCTGAGTTGTGTTACAGTTAAGGGGGTGGTGTAGGTGACCTCGGGTGCGCCTTCTGTGGTTGCCTTTCTTTGGGTGGTGACTGGGTTCATAGGTGCGGGTGCTATCTGATCTGTGGGGGGTTGGGGCGCTTTCCTTTTCTGTTGCGCTGCTGGCACACATGTTCCCTGAACATAGCGCTGCGCGGTTTCGCTTAATTCCTGCCAATCTGGGGCATTTTCCTCATCTAACTGGGTTCCAAATGTCTCTTGGAACCCATTCTGCACAGAAAGCAGAGATTGCAGCTGCGCAATCTGCTTCCTACACTTTGCGTGATCCACTGTGCTTTCCTTTGCTCAGTGGTGGCAGCATGGAGTGCTCTTAAAGCTGCCTTTAGGTCAGAGCATTGCCTTTGCAGTGCCTCTACCTGCTTCTCTGAATCTTCCCTTATCAGAACTGCGCGCTGCACATCCTGGTAGGATTTCTCATACTGGGATTGGGAGCTGCTCAGATGGGCTAGACAAGACTGATGTGCCCTTTTGGCATCATCCACCTCTCTATCCTTCTCTGCCAACTTCCTTCTTAATTCTATATTCTCCTTTTCGATGTCCCTGACATCCACTTTGCTCATCCTATTCTTTTCCTCTAATTCTTTGTGGAGCGTCCAAACGACCTCCTCTGTGCCTCGCAATTGTGCCAAACAGGACACAATTGCCATCGGCTTGCGTGCTTTCCCTATATTCTTTTTGTGAATTTGAGAAAGGTTCTCCCACCAAGTATGTCCTATACTCCCGGGACCTGTCTCCTCATTCAAACAAAACTCACTCCAAAGGGGCCATCCTTTCCCTTTGATGTACTTCCTGAGTTCCAGCTCCCATACGGGACACTGGCCTACTCTGCTACTGTTGGTCGCTGCGACCACGAACTGCTCTGGGTTCATGAGGCGTTCCATTGCCTGCATGGCCATTTTCTCTTTCTCTATGCTCTCTTAATTTAGAACAAGGGATGATAAGGTAATGCTTTTAAATACGGGTACGACTTTCGCTATGTTCCGATTATAAAACTCCAGACAGTTTGACGCAACAAAAATCTCTCGGTTTAACCTTACAACCCTGTTAGTTACGCATGCAAAAATACACTTCCGAATTATGACTATTGATTTGAACTCCTTGAACACTTGTGGTTTTTCCTTTTCCCAATTGGATTTCCAATTCAAATTTCTGGGTTCTCTCGGAGTGGGGGGGGGGGGGGGGGGGGGGGGGCACTTCTAATCGAGTCCCGGATGAGTCTGCCACTAAATGTTGGTCGTTCTGGGTGAGTGTGCTTAACACTCAATTTGGCTCTGTTTCTTTACTTAGCTCTGGAGTCGCCAGGTATCGTTAAGATACCGCCACAAGTTCAAGGTGAAGTTCAAAGCAATAAAACCATACACCAATTAGTAAGTTTAAACAACTGAGTTTATTATAATACAATTAGAATAACTACCCATGCACACGCTAAAAGGATTAAGCTATTCCTACCGCTAAATAAACTAATACTTAACTCGAAAGAACTGCTGGGTCAGGGAACAAGGCCTCTTGCTCTGCTCTGCAGACTTCAGGTTGGTATAAGTTAAAAAGGGTCAGGAGTGTCTATCTCTGGTAGCGATCGTTGTGTGACACTTACTTGCTGGCAGCTGCTGTCCGAACATCTCTCTCTCTCCTTCAGGGTTTTCTTGGCAAAAGCTGGTCGAGGTGCTGGTCCACGGAGGAGTGCTGGTCAAGGAGAGAGGAGGGCTGGATAAGAAGAATGAACCATGTGTGGGACATATCTTTTATAGGTCCCAGGGATCCACGCCCCTTTGGGCGGACTCCCTTACCTGCTTGGAATCGATTGGGTCTCTTCCCAATCGATATGTTTGAATCCCCCCAATACTGAGGCTGTTCCTTAGCTACTGGGCGGGCTTTCAGGCTCTTTGTTTTCGAACCTTGCTGGTGCCTGAGTGTCTGGTATCCTTTACAATGTTGCAGTTGCTTCCCCATTTGTGTCCATTGTCTCTGGAATCGTTCCATTAACATGCTAATTATCCCGGTGATTGCCTCATTAGTATGCGGAACGTTCATTTCGGTGCTGTCTGCTTTCTTAGCAGATAGAATCCACACCTGCTAGGTGCAGCCTGCTGGCGCTGCAAACATTGTCCATTTTATCCTGTATGCTTTGCGTTCCTCCATTTTGTATTCAGGGAATGGCCAACTTCGGTGGCTACACTCCCTCCTTGTGATCCTCATGAGAAATCATGAAGGATCACCTAACTATGGTGTCTTTGGGTTCCCTGACCTCAGCGAGTTCCATTGCTTCTATCTTTCCTCAACTATGGCAAAAAATTTCTAACTAACAGTTTCTGATTGGCGCTATGTCAAAGGGGACATGCATTATCAATTCGAATCGGGAACCTCTAACTATCTCAATAAACTATTCTCAGCTCACATTTAAAACATTCTATAACATTCTAAACCCTTACTCATTCATGCAACAGCATCTTTACATTTCGTTTTCTGACTCGGCAGTCGAGTGCAGAACATTATAATACATCCGCAATAATCTTTATTTACAGATCGTATCAAAATTAAATCCTTTATTATACAGCAGCACGGTAGCATGGTGGTTAGCATAAATGCTTCACAGCTCCAGGGGCCCAGGTTCGATTCCGGGCTGGGTCACTGTCTGTGCGGAGTCTGCACGTCCTCCCTGTGTGTGCGTGGGTTTCCTCCGGGTGCTCCTGTTTCCTCCCACAGTCCAAAGATGTGCGGGTTAGGTGGATTGGCCATGCTAAATTGCCCGTAGTGTCCTAAAAAAGTAAGGTTAAGGGGTGGGGGGTTGTTGGGTTACGGGTATAGGGTGGATACGTGGGTTTGAGTAGGGTGATCATGGCTCGGCACAACATCGAGGGCCGAAGGGCCTGTTCTGTGCTGTACTGTTCTATGTTCTACATCAATAACTACCCATGCACACGCTAAAAGGATTAAGCTATTCCTACCGCTAAATAAACTAATACTTATCTCGAAGGAACTGCCGGGTCAGGGAACAAGGCCTCTTGCTCTGCTCTGGTCTGCAGACTTCAGGTTGGTATAAGTTAAAAGGGGTCAGGAGTGTCTATCTCTGGTAGCGATCGTTGTGTGACACTTACTTGCTGGCGGCTGCTGTCCGAACCTCTCTCTCTCTCTCTCCTTCAGGGTCTTCTTGGCAAAAGCTGGTCGAGGTGCTGGTCCACGGAGGAGTGCTGGTCAAGGAGAGAGGAGGGCTGGACAAGAAGACTGAACCATGTGTGGGACATATCTTTTATAGGTCCCAGGGATCCACGCCCCTTTGGGCGGACTCCCTTACCTGCTTAGAATCGATTGGGTCTCTTCCCAATCGATATGTTTGAATCTCCCCAATACTGAGGCTGTTCCTTAGCTACTGGGCGGGCTTTCAGGCTCTTTGTTTTTGAACCTTGCTGGTGCCTGGGTGTCTGGTATCCTTTACAATGTTGCAGTTGCTTCCCCATTTGTGTCCATTGTCTCTGGAATCGTTCCATTAACATGCTAATTATCCCAGTGATTGCCTCATTAGTATGCGGAACGTTCGTTTCGGTGCTGTCTGCTTTCTTAGCAGACAGAATCCACACCTGCTAGGTGCAGCCTGCTGGCGCTGCAAACATTGTCCATTTTATCCTATATGCTTTGCGTTCCTCCATTTTGTATTCAGGGAATGGCCAACTTCGGTGGCTACAGGACGAAATGTACCCTAGGCCTTTAAAAGAAGCCAGAAAGAAAAAAAGCAGAGAGTCTGACTTCCATTTTCCAATCCTCACTGGATACAGGTATGATGCCGGAGGATTGGAGGTCAGCTAATGTTGTACCTTTGTTTAAAAAGGGAGTGGGGGATAAACTGAATAATTATTCTTATTTTTAAAATAAATTTAGAGTACCCAATAATTATTTTTTCCAAATAAGGGCCAATTTAGCGTGGCCAATTCCCCTAACCTGCACATCTTTTTGGGTTGTGGGGTTGAGACTCACCCAGACACGGGGAGAATGTGTAAACTCCACATGGTCAGTGTCCTGGGGCCGGGATTGAACCTGGTCCTCAGCGCCGTAAGGCAGCAGTGCTAAACACTGCACCACCGTGCCGCCCTATAAACTGAATAATTACAGGCCATTCAGGCTAACCTTGGGCAAATTACTGGAAACAATTCTGAGAGACAGGATAAACTATCACTTAGAAAGACACGGATTAATCAAGGATGCTTAGGGTGGATTTGTCAAGGGAAGCCCATGTCTGACTTGCTTGATGGAATTTTCTGAGATCGATGAGGGTAGTGCATTTGATGTTGTCTACATGGATTTTAGCAAGGCATTTGACAAGGTGTCACATGGCAACTGGTTAAAAATGTAAACGCCCATGGTATCCAGGATGGATACAGTATCCAGCTGGACTCAAAATTGGATCAGTGGCAGGAAACATAGGGAAATTATTGACACATGTTTTTGCGATTGCACGATTGTTTCCAGTAGGGCTTACTCCTAGGTCCCCTGCATTTTGTGGTATCTATCAACGATTTGGATATAAATATAGGGAGAATGATCAGGCAGACAACACAAAAATTGGTTGTGTGATAGATAGTGAGGATGATGCAGGAAGATATCAATGGACTGGTCAGGTGAGTGTTGTGTTATGCTGCTTTGTGTAGCATAAGCTGCTTCCTTGATATATGCTTTGACAAAGCTCCAGACTATGAAATGAGTTCAACTTGTTTATTGAACTATTAACACAGTTCTTAAATGAGTTTGACTCTCTGCTAATCTAGCTGTAGTAACTCAGTCTATCTCTACCAGCCTGCTCTAAGCCACGTGCTGGGTGTGATGCTGTTGATCAACCCTGATGTACTCTCTAGATGTCTGTCACTGGAAAGAGACAGAGCCTGTGTTCCCTGTCCTTTTATATGGGTTGTGAAGTGCCCCCTTGTGGTAAAGCCACCTCTGGATGTCCTGATTACCCATTGGCTGTGTCCTGTTGTAATGACCCATTGGCTGTATGTCTGCATGTCATGGCATATCTGGTGCTCCCTCTAGTGGTTACTTAGTTGTAGTGTATTTACATTAACCCCCTTGTGTATATACAGTGATGCATATCACCATATCCCCCTTTTTCCGTGTCACATATTTTCTGTACTTGGTTAAGGAAAATTGAACAAAATAGATAGATAAGTGATGACATGTACAAGTCATGATGACATGTACAAGTCATGATGACAGTGATGATTATACAATACCAAATAATATTTATGAGTCCAAAGTTCATGAATTTATATAGTTGAGTGGCTTTCTTGTTTTGTTATTGAAGTGTCAATGTTGATGTTGTCATTTCCTTGTGAACACCATCAGTGTCCCTGTGCTTAAGGAACCAAGGAGTCATCAGGAGGTGTTCAAATTGTTAAATCACTTTGTTGTCTGATTTGGACTCTTTTTTTCTTCGATGCTTGTGGTAGCGATTCTTGATATCATCTGTCCTGTCTGACCTGGACTGGTGTCTATATTTGCGGTATTGAGGCCGTATGTCAGCTGCCTTGAAAGCTGGTTTGCTTGTTTGTAGTGTAGCAAAGGTGAATTTGTAAGATGTGTCACCATGCCATGGTATGTCTGCACACTTGCCATTGTCTTGAGCTGTGCTGTCACAGTCTCCTGCATTTGCAGAGTTGTATCATGTCATACCAGTCGCTGTTCCAGTATTGTTGTTTTTGTCGGCGTGGTTTTGACGTTGGTGCCTTTGGTACGCTTCTTGTTGTATTTTTTTTTAATAAACAATTTTATTGAGGTATTTTTGGCATATAAAACAATGACATTGTACAGTACTGTACAAAAAGAAAAGCACATAATGATCAGACAGTTTGGGAACCTCTTCCTGGATGGGAAGTTCGCGACTCTGGAGGAGCTGGTGGGGAAGTGGAACCTCCCCCCGGGAATGCTTTTAGGTATATGCAGGTCAGGGCATTTGTTAAGAGGCAGGTGGCGGAGTTTCCGCGGCTGCTGCCAAGGGGGGTGCAAGATAGGGTGCTGTTGGGGACATGGGTCGGTGAAGGAAAGATCTCAGCTATTTACCAGCTGATGCAGGAGGAGGAGACCTCAGTAGAAGAGCTCAAAGCGAAGTGGGAGGAAGAGCTAGGGGAAGAGATTGAAGATGGAATGTGGTCGGACGCCCTGGAGAGGGTGAATTCCTCCTCCTCTTGCACACGGCTCAGCCTAATTCAGCTGAAGGTGCTGCATAGGGATCACATGACAGGGGCAAGGATGAGCCGGTTCTTCGGAGGGGAAGGTGTTCGGGAGGCCCGGCGAACCACACCCATATGTTCTGGGCTTGTCGGGCCTTGGAGAGGTTTTGGAAGGGGGTGGCGGGGACTTTGTCGGAAGTGGTCGGGTCTAAGGTCAAGCCGGGCTGGGGGCTGGCGATCTTTGGGGTAGCTTCGGAGCCGGGAGTACAGGAGGCGAGAGAGGCCTGCATTCTGGCCTTTGCGTCTCTAGTAGCCCGGTGCAGGATTCTGTTACAGTGGAGGGATACGCAGCCCCCGAGTTCGGAGACCTGGGTCAACGACATGGCTGGGTTCATCAAGTTGGAGAGGATGAAATTTGCCCTGAGGGGGTCGGTACAGGGGTTCTTTCGGCGGTGGCAGCCCTTTCTCGACTTCCTGGCGAATGGGTAGAGAGTGGTCGGTCTCAGCAGCAACTTGGGGGGGGGGAGGGTTTGGGGATGGTTAGGTGGTTTGTTTTTGTGGCGGTGGGTTTGCTCTGTTGTTATTTTCTTCTTTCTTGTATTGCTGTTGGTTTTTTGTTATTATTTATTTTGGGGGGGTGAGTTCCTTTCTTGTGTTGGTGTGGAAACACGCCTTGTTTGTTTTAAATTATGGGGAGAAAATTTGTTATTGAAAAACTTGAATAAAAATTATTTAAAAAAAAAGAAAAGCATAGTGCAAACCACGACTCCATTCTCGCAAGGACCTGCTTAAACCACCCCCTACTCTTCTCTACCCTCGCCCCCCCCAACCCCCGCTGACGATTAATTCTCTGCGAAGAAGTCAATGAATGGCTGCCACTTCTGGGCGAACCCTGATAGTGAACCTCTCAAGGCAAACTTAACTTTCTCTAGACCGAGAAAGCTCGCCATGTCCGATAGCCATACTTCAGTCTTAAGGGGCCTTGAATCCCTCCATGCCAACAGTATTCGTCGCCAGGCTACCAGGGAAGCAAAGGCCAAATGTCGGCCTCCTTCTCCTCCTGGACTCCCGGGTCCTCCGAAACCCCAAAGATTGCCACCTCAGGACTCAATACCACCCCAGTTTTCAAAACCCGGGACATGATGTCCGCAAATCCCAGCCAATACCCCGAGTTTAGGGCATGACCAGAACATGTGCACGTGATTAGCCAACCCACCGGCGCATCTGGCATACTTGTCCTCCAGCCTGAAGAATTTACTCATCCGGGCCACCGTCATGTGGGCCCGGTGCACAACCTTAAACTGGATCAGGCTGAGCCTGGCGTATGTTGCAGTCGTGTTTATTCTGCTCAGAGATTCTGCCCAAATACAGTCCTCCATCTCCCCCTTAGCTCTTCTTCCCACTTAAGCTTCAGGTCCTCAGTCGGTGTATCCTCTGCTCCCATTAGTTCTTGGTAAATATCTGAGACTCTACCCTCACCTACCTCTCCTCTAGAAACTAACCTGTCCTGTCTCCCCTTTGGCGGGAGGCGTGGGAAGGACGGCATCAGTCTGCGCACGAAGTCCCGCACCTGTAAGTATCTAAAGTAATTCCCTCTCGCCAGCCCAAACTTCTCCTCCAAGGCCCTCATGCTCGGGAAGCTCCCTTCCAGGACCAGATCACCCACCCTCGCAATCCCCGCCCTCCGCCACAGTCGATACCCACTGTCCACATTCCCCGGGGCAAATCGGTGATTGCTGCAGATTGGGGTCCACACCGATGCTCTCACTTCCCCTATATGCCTCCTCCACTGGCCCCAGATCTGAACAGCCGCCACCACTATCGGGCTGGTGGAGTACCGCGCCAGCGGGAGCGGCAGAGGCGGCGTAACCAGGGCTGCCCCTGCACGAAGCAGCCTCCATCCGCTCCCAAACCGACCCCATACCCACCATCCATTTCCTTATCATCACTATGTTGGCCGCCCAGTAGTAGTTGCAGAAGTTCGGCAACACCAGCCCCCCTTCCCCTCTGTTCCTTTCAAGCATCACCTTCCTCCCCCATGGGGACTTCCCCGCCCAGACAAATCCCAGGATAATTTTATTTCGCCTCTTAAAGAAGGACCTCGGGATGAAAATGGAGAGACACTGAAATATGAACAAGAATCTCGGGAGAACCGTCATCTTAACAGTCTACCCACTCCCCGCTAGTGACAGCTGGAGTGCATCCCACCTCCGAACCTCCTCCCTCACTCGTTCCACCAGTCGGGACAGGTTGAGCTTATGCAACTTGCCCCAGTCCCGTGCCACCTGTATCCCCAAGTATCTGAAGCTTTCTTCTACTAGCCTGAACGGCAACTCCTTCAGCCTACTCTCCTGCCCCCTCACCTGAATTATGAACAACTCGCTCTTAGCCATGTTCAATTTATATCCTGAAAACCAGCCAAATTCCCTCAGGATCCCCGCCATTGGGTCCGATACGTATAAAAGCAGATCATCTGCATACAAGGAGACTCTATGTTCCACTGCCCCCCCCCCCCCCCCCCCCCGACCAGCCCTTTCCAGTCCCTTGAAGCTCTCAGCGCAATTCCCAGCGGCTCTATGGCCAGCGCGAACAGCAGTGGGGAGAGAGAGAAACCCTGTCTTGTCCCGTGGTGCAGTCTGAAGTAATCTGATGTTGTCTTGTTTGTCCTTACACTAGCCTCTGGGGCCTGATATAACAGCCTAACCCAGTCATTGAACCCCTCCCCAAACCCAAACCGTCCCAGCACCTCCCACAGATAATCCCACTCGATCCGGTCAAAAGCCTTTTCCGCATCCATAGCTATCACTATCTCTGCCTCCCTGCTCTCCGGGGGCATCATAATCACATTAAGCAGTCTTCTTAGATTGGACACCAGTTGCCTACCCTTTACGAACATGTTTTGGTCCTCCACAATTACGTCTGGTACACAGTCCTCAATTCTGGTCGCCAAAATCTTGGCCAGTAACTTAGTATCTGCGTTGATCAAAGAGATCGGCCTGTAAGACCCACAAGCCTCCGGGTCTTTATCCCATTTCAGAATAAGCGAAATAGTGACCCGCGGCATCGTCGGGGGTAGAACCCCTCTGTCTCTTGCCTTGTTAAAAACCCTGACCAGCACCGCTACACTATCTCGGCAAACTTTTTGTAAAATTCCACCGGATACCCATCCGGCCCCGGGACTTTACCCGACTGCATGGCCTTCAGGCCCCCCAATACCTCTTCGATCCTGACCAGGGCCCACAGTCCGTCTACCAACCCCCTACCCACTCTTGGGAAGGTGTGTCCATCCAGGAATCGCCTCATCCCCTCCGGTCCCCTGGGGGGTTCTGAAGTGTACACCTTACTATAAAAGTCCCTAAACACCTCGTTCAGCCCTGCCGGGTCCCCCACCAAGTTTCCCTCCCCATCCTCTATCCTTCCTATCTCCCTAGCCGCTTCTCTCTTCCTTAGTTGTTGCACAAGCATTCTGCTGGTCTTCTCTCCATGCTCATATATCGCGCCTTTTGCCTTTCTCAGCTGCTCTACAGCCTTACCTGTAGTCAGCACCCCGAACTCGGCCTGCAGCCTCTGTCGTTTCCTGAGTAACTCTGGCCTCGGGGACTCCGCGTAGCTCGTGTCCGTTCGTAAAATTTCCTTAACCAGTTGGTCCGTTTCTGCCCTATCTGTCCTGTCCCAGTATGCCCGGATTGAGATCAGCTCCCCTCTCACCGCTGCCTTCAGTGCCTCCTGGAGCACCGCTGCTGAGACTTCTCCGGTATCATTTACCTGCAGGTATTTCTGTATGCATTTCCTGAGTCTCTCACACACCGCCAGGCCCGCTAGCAATTCAACTTCCAACCTCCATTGTGGGCGTTGAAAGCTATCCTTACAAATCTGTAGACCTACCCAGTGCGGAGCATGGTCCGATCTGGCAATTGCCGAATATTCTGCCCCCACCATCCCAGCCAGCAAGTCCCTACTCATGATAAAGGAATCAATTCGTGAGTACACCTTATGGATGTGGTAGTACAAAAACTTCCTCGCCGATGGACGGCTAAATCTCCACGGATCAGCTCCCCCCCATTTGCTCCATGAACCATCTCAGTTCCTTTGCCATCGCTGGCAACCTGCCCGTTTTGGAACACGACCGATCCAGGCTCGGGTCCAGGACTGTGTTAAAGTCCCCACCCATGATCAGTTTGCACAAGTCCAAGTCGGGGATCTTCCCTAGCAACCTCCTGATAAAATCCACATTGTCCCAATTAGGGGCATATACACTGACCAGGACTACTCTCGCCCCTTCGAGCTTACCCCTAACCATAACAAATCTGCCACCCCCATCCGCAACTGTGCCCTCCGGCACAAATTCAACCCTTTTATTAATCAGGATTGCAACCACCCTAGTCTTAGTGTTGAGCCCCGAATGAAAGACCTGACTAACCCAGCCCTTCCTTAACCTAACCTGGTCTGCCACTTTCAGGTGCGTCTCCTGCAGCACGACTACATCCGCCTTCAGAACCCACAAATGCGCGAACACACGTGCCCTCTTCTCCGGCCAGTTTAGCCCTCTTAACATTCCAGGTGATCAGCCTGGTTGGAGGGGCACTTCACCCCACCGCCTTTACCGATTAGCCATCCCCTTTCCTTGGCCGGCCCCCCAGCCATGTGTCGCGCATTCTCTGGCCCACCTCCTGGCCGCCTCCACCCTTGACCTCCTCACTGTCGCCATGTCCAATTTCCATCCTCGTCCGCCGATCAACTCCCCTCCCTCCCCCCCCCCCCCCCCCCCCCAGTAACACTATCCTACCACCTATCCTCTGCTCTAATCTAACTATATGAACACCCTCCACCTGGCTTCCGTTGACCAGCCCACCCAGTTAGCCTGGTGGCTCCCAGCTTCGGCACCAGCGCGTCTCTCACCCATTGTTCCCTGGCTCTCCTCCCCCAGCCCATCCATACCACTTCCCCAAACCAGCCCAACTTAAACAAATACTCTATACGAGTCAGAGACATCCCCAATACAAGTGCAAGTTAAATTAAACAGATAGAGATAAGAAGTACCAGGCACTCTCAGCCCTTCCCCTCCAAACACAGAAAAAGATTGCAAAAAATTCCCCTGAAACCCCCATTATAACCACATCTTTTTAACTATTTTCTTTTTTATTTTCCCCTTACCAAAATTCCAACCAAACAAGAAACCCAAAGAGGAAACATTCAAGGAAACCACGAAAAAGAACAAGGAAAACACATCGCAAACAAAATACATCAACCTAAAAAGGTCGAAAAAAACGAAAAGAACGGACCCAAGCATGCAGGCATCTCTCAAAGCGAGAAAGAAACAAAATAGACTTAAAAGTTCCACCAGGAGTCCAGAGCTCAGGGCCAGCCCCTGCTTCTTAACAAAGTCCATCGCCTCCTCGGGTTCCTCGAAATAGTGGTGCTGACTCTCATACATAATCCTCAGTCGCGCCGGAAAAAGCAGTCCGAATTTCACCTGGTTCTTATACAAAATCTCCTTCACCTGCCTGTAGCCTCCCCTCCTCCTGGCCACCTCAGTGCTCAGGTCTTGGTAAACACGCAGGGTGCTATTGTCCCAAGTACAGCTTTGTGTGCTCTTGGCCCATTGCAGAACCTGCTCCTTGTCCAGGTACCTGTGGAACCGGACCACCATCGCTTGTGTGGGACCCCCTTGTCGCGGCTGCCTCACCGCACTCTGTGTGCCCTGTCCACCACCAGCGGGCGAGGGAACACCTCGTTCCCCAGCAGCTTCTGAAACATACCCGCCACATACGTGGCAGCATCCAGCCCCTCAGCCCCCCCGGGAGGCCAACAATTCTTACATTCTGCCGTCGAGATATGTTGTCCAGGTCTTCCAGCCTTTCCAGGAGCACTTTTTGCTGATCCCTCAACCTTCGAATCTCCACGTCCACCACCGTTTGAAAGTCGGCCTGCTCCTCCACCGTCTTCTCCAGCTCCTGGAGCTTCTCAGCCTAATCATCCAGCCTTTTTTCCAATCGGTCAAATGACTTCTGGAGTGGCTCCAAATTATCGCGCTTCAGAGCTAAAAAGCTCTCCTGCATGGCCTGTATCAGCAGCGCCAATGTAGGCTGGGCTGTCGGCGCCTTGCTCTGGACATCGGCCATATTGGCCTCTCTCCCAGCCTCCACAGTGCCCTTGCTTACCACTTCTTCTGCTGTTTATGGTCCCTCCGGCTTCTTAAGTCCATACAACTCTGTATGGGTTCAGTGTCTGAGTACTACAGCTTTCCAGTTCCGCGCTCAAAAGTGCAAAAACGTCAGGGGAAAAGGTCCAAAAGTCCGACCGAAACGGGAGCCACCAAATGTGCGACCTACTCCCTCATACCCGCCACCGGAAGTCACGCCTCTTGTTGTTGTCTGTTTTTTTGTAGGTTTTGTTGCACTCAATGACCATTCCAAGAGGAGAATTTGAGTCCTTCACAAAGTTACTTGTGTCAGTGTCCTTTGTGGCATCTGTTGTTTCATTGACCTCTGTATGGGTTCAGTGCCTGAGTACTACAGCTTTCCAGTTCCGCGCTCAAAAGTGCAAAAAAGTCAGGGGAAAAGGTCCAAAAGTCCGACCGAAACGGGAGCCACCAAATGTGCGACCTACTCCCTCATATCCGCCACCGGACGTCACGCCTCTTGTCTGTTTTTTTTGTAGGTTTTGTTGTTGTGTTTGTTGCACTCAATGACCATTCCAAGAGGAGAATTTGAGTCCTTCACAAAGTTACTTGTGTCAGTGTCCTTTGTGGCATTGTTGTTTCATTGAGCGTTTTGTTTTTGATTCCTCGGTGCTCCCCGTCTGGAGTCATGTCCGGTTCACTTGAATCATCTTTGGCTTGTTTATGCTCCCCATCTGGAGTCCATTCTGGTTCACCTGAATCATTTTTGGTTTCTTGATGGTCGTCTGTCGGAGTCATAATGTTCAAGATTTCATTTTCTTGTGGAGAGGCTCGAGTGGATGAGGTTTCAATTGACGTGGTCACACTGGACTCACGAGTAGTTTCGCTTGGATTGTCGAGTGCCTTTGTGCATACGAGCTGAGATCTGTCAGTCTCGCTGTGATGTTGTATGGGAATTGTGATGCCTTTGTCACTTGTCCCACATACAGTGGGTAGACCTGCAGTGTCTTCTTGTAGGTTAGATGAGCTGGGTAGACTGTCATAGTCTTTCTGTTGTTCACGTGAGCGTGTCAGACTTGCATCGTCTGCTGCTAGTTGCTCAGATAAGGTGGATAGACCTTCACGGTCTTGTTAATGCATGGACTGCGCTTTGGAGTCTTGAGTTGCTCCCATTCTGGAGTCTGTCAACGAGTTTGCTGTGGAGGCTTGTATCGCTCTCTCTGTGGAGTCTGGCATCGTTCCCTGTGTGGAGTCGTGCAGTGGTCTCGCTGTGGAGTCGATCTGTGCGCTCTCAATGGAGTTGTGCAGTGGTCTCACCGTGGAGCCTTTCATCGCTTTCTGTGTGGAGTCGGGGACTCTTCGTGGTGCGTGGACCACCTCTGTGTGGAGTCGGGGACTCTTTGTGGTGCGTGGACCACCCTCTGTGTGGAGTCAGGGACTCTTCATGGTGTGTGGACCGCCCTCTGTGTGGCATCAGGCCGCTCTCTGTGGGCTTTGTCTTCTTCATGGGTATTTGACAGGTTGCTGTCATCCAATGTATCGACGATCTGCCATGGCATCATGGTATTGGATTCATCTACCATGAGTAGAGTAGTTTTGAGCTTTTCAACCGTTGCGCTGATGGATGCTTGTATGTTCATCATATCCGAATAACGCAGCCATGTCTGAATAGTTGCAAAGACAGATCAGGAGAATTGTAATCCTAAGCTTTATATGAACAAAAGAGGTGACTTTATTCTCTGATGGGTATTACTTGACCAGTCCAATTCCCTGAATCATGGTAACCTGACTCCAGAAGAATATGTTGGAAGCCCAGCACATTCCCTATCACCTTAGAAATTAGAAAAATAATAGTCTAAAAGACTGCTGCAAACAGGCTAAAATACTTTATTTAGGTTTATCCACTTATTAAAATATAATGGGCAGGATTCAGTGAAAACGTTTCTAAGTGTGGTAGCGAGTGAGAACTGTCATGAGCTTCCCGGCGCTCGGCCGGCACCGCAATCCAATATTAATTGGTCCATTCAAGGAGGGCCCATGGGCTTAATGCCACAAATCATGGCTTGCCAGCGGACTCGCTGGGACCGCACTTACCAGACCCCAGCTACCAAGGTAGAGCAGCACTTAAACTGCTCTTACATAGCCAGCCCCACTCAGCTTGCAGCCATGACTCTGAGACGAGTGGCCCCACGATTCAGGGATGCAGACCTGGGAAGGCTCCTCGAGACGGCTGAGGTCAGGAGGATTATCCTGTTCCCCGGGGGGTCCAGAAGGTAAGTCACAGGGCAGTCAGTGCTGCCTGGGAGGAATTGGCAGCGGCCGTCAGCTCGGGCAGCGTGACCAGCGGCACCCATAGAATGTAGAACATAGAATAGTACAGCACTGTACAGGCCCTTCGGCGCACAATGTTGTGCCGACCATTTATCCTAATCTAAGATCAACCTGTCCTACACCCCTTCAATTTACTGCTGTCCATGTGCCTGTCCAAAAGTCGCTTAAATGTCCCTAATGACTCTGACTCCACCATCTCTGCTGGCAGTGCATTCCACGCACCCACTATTCTCTGTGTAAAGAACTGACCTCTGACATCTCCCCTATACTTTCCTCCAATCGCCTTAAAATTATGTGCCCTTGTGACAGCCATTTCCGCCCTGCGGAAAAGCCACTGTCGCCACTCCATAGGATGGGTCTGGGTTGGCAACCAGCGCCCCCTGCTCCCGGTTGGTGCCAAGGGCCATGGGGTTCACCTTGGGTTGGAGGGGTGGCTGAATTGAGCCCCAGCTGTCTCTGCGTCATCTGGCCCTGCCAACTCTGGCGGCTCCCCGGTCTGCACCATCGTGCCGATGCCACCTACAATGCTCCTCAGTGACTGGGACATGCTCTGCAGCGCCTTGGCAATGCTCACCTGTGACTGGGTCAAGCTTTGCCGTGCCTCAGCTATTCCCATCTGAGACTGGGACATACCTCACCAAGGTCCGCAGCGCCTCATCAAAGTCCACCCGGTCACATCCCCAGCGAGTAGGCTTGTCTACCAAGGCTCTCAGCCATGGCTATCACCGACTGAGCCATGCCTTGGACGTCCACCAATGCTGCTGATGCCTTGCACCAGCCTCTCCACTGTGGCCACTACCTTTTCAATGGGGGGGGGGGGGGGGGGGGGGGGGGGGGAGGAGGGAGTGGGGTGACATGGGTAGATTAGGGCCCGGCATGGTGCAGGGCGGGGCGGTGCCAGGCACATTCCCGTTGAGGGGAGTGGGTCCGGTGCCAACACATTCATGCAGCCTGGTGTAGGTCGTTGACCTTCTTGCGGCACTGGGTGAATTTGAATGCTGAATTCAGGGTTAAAGGCAGGATTCTTGGCAGTGTGGAGGAACAGAGGGATCTTGGGGTCCAGGGATGTCAGATATCACAAAGATCCCCGGTGGAGCCCCAGAAGGACTCCACGGCGAAGAATCTCAGGACTGCCGTGTCCTCGATGGCCACAGAGAGCAGGTGTCCTCAGTTACCACCAAGTTCGCATGGACACGACACAGGTGCCGCACCACCTCCCTAGTCAGATGGAGTCTTTGTCAGCACATGGTGTCGGACAGGTCCAGGAAGGACAGGAATCTGGTAGACCATTGGTCTTCCTCAGTACCATCATGCTCTCTGCACAGCTGCTGTGGCCTCCGGTCCTGACCCTGCCCTGCATCCCCCAGTCTTGTTCTGCAGGGTCTCGCTTTGAAGCCGTCGCACATTTCTGTTGGAGTCTGTGCTCCTCTAGCACTGTGATTACCATCCCAATATCAATTGGAATCCTGTAAGGGATGAGAGAGAGAAAGCGAGAGAGAGAGTCATGTTGGTGTCACAGCTGCTGCCCATCATTACCTCCCCTGATGCAGTGTTCCTCTTGATCTGGAAGCAGCCAGGCCAGAGCATCAGCATCAGCAATCACACACTCACAGCTCTGATGCCCTCTCATCTCCAGAACAGTGCTGCCTCTCACATATGCCTTTGCCCTCTTAGACTCGTCTCTAGCCTCCGGTCTGGGTTTCTCCTCCCTTAAGCTCACTATCACTGGGGGTTCTTTCAACGGGGTAATGTGCTCGCTCATCCCAACTGGCCAAGGTCAACTGGGTGGCTATGTCCGCCTGAACCTGAAACCACCCCTCCTCCCCCCTCCATCCCCCCCAGAGCTGCCCAACGGCCCATTGGACTCCCTGGTGCTCATTGGAGACAGTGGTGCTCAGCTCCTTCCTCCCTCTCAGAGGTCATGGCGCCTGGTTCGCGTTTTCAAAGAGCAGCAGTGATTCACGCTGGTGTGATGTCATGTCTGGTGGTTGGGAAGATTCGATGAGGGCTGAAGATACAACGTTAAGCCCGCTAAGTAGATGCTAATGAATTCAAACTTGTTAGCCAGGTTTGCGCCCTTCCTGGGCATGAACCTAATCGCTTCATTGGCGAGGGGTTGGGAATATCACGTTCCGCAATCTCGCCGGCGCATATCCTGTTTTTGGCCTTTTGCACTGTTTAGCGGCCATGACAGGATTTTCTTCCGTGCCTAATGGGCCAGACAAATCTAGGCATATGTAACACAGTGCAGCCAGTGATTCACAGCACTCACCCACAGGGGGTGGTAGAGTATTAAAGAGCTGCCAATAGATTTATGTCTGAACAATCTAACCAGTGATTGGATCAGTACAATTGTAGTAACATTATTTTTAGAACTCGAGTAATTTATTGTCTGTCTTGTTGCTATTGTCCACCTTTTATCAGTCTATTAAGCAATCGCATTATTATTTTACTGCAGATGCATGCGAAGATTAATCAGATATTGTTTATTAACTTTTTATTGTGAGTGGCCAATGCTTTGCTCCAGCCTGCTGTGCTATGTGGGGAAAGGGGATAATTTGAACCTATTACTGCAAAGCAGAGAGAGGTGTTTGGTTGGGGAGGTGAAGAGCGGGAGATGGTTAAATTCCAGGGGGATTGTGAGTCACTTTGGGCCAGTCTTGCTCACCTCCCTATTACCATTTCCACTGGGAGAGTTAATTTGTGGATGAGTCATGGCCCAGTTCATCTCTCAGCAGATTAAGGGTGACATTGGAAGAAATTGAGGAGCAAATTTAATTTGGTTGGTTGAATAGTGTGTGGCCTGACCAAAATTAGAGAAAGGTGACAATCAAACACAAAGTAATTTACACCAGGGGTATTATATGTAGCAGGGAGTGTGATTCAGGCTGGAGTCTTATTGAGTAATTCAGATGCTTGATATATCATGTAATAGAGACCTTTGAGTGAGTTATAGGTTGAGTCGAATTATATGGCCTATATATAAAAATAAAACTTACATTTTGATAGTGCCGTTCACAATTTCAGGCCATCCCAAACACCCTCACATTTTAAAGTATAGTCACTATTGTAATGTTGGAAATGCTGCACTCCAGCCAATTTGTACACAGCAAGGTCCCACAAATAGCATTGTGGGTTTTTTAAAGTAATGCTCGATTTTTAAAAATTCATTTTTTTGTGGGCTTTGCTGGCTAGGCCAGCATTTGTTTCACATCCCTAGTTGCCCTTGAGAAGGTCCGTGGCAGAGGAAGTGAATGTTTGTGGAATGGTGCCAACCAAGTGGGCTGCTTTGTCCTGGATGGTGTTGAGCTTCTTGAGTGTTGTTGGAGCTGCACTCATCCAGGCAAGTGGAGAGTACTCCATGGCACTGCTGACTTGTGTCTTGTTGCTGATGGACAAACTTTGGGGAGTCAGGAGGTGGGTGACTCACTGCAGGGTTCCTAGCCTCTGACCTGCTCTTGTAGCCACAGTATTTATATGGCTGGTCCAGTGGTCAATGGCAACCCGCAGGATGTTGATAGTGAGGGATTCAGGCTAATGCCATTGAATGTCGAGGGGCGATGGTTGGATATAGTCATTGCCTGGCACTTGTGTGGCACAAATGTTGAGGGATAAATAGTGGCCAAGATACTAGGCATCACCCTGCTCTTCTTTAAAATACTGTCATGGGATCTTTCACATCTACCTAAGAGAACAAAAAAAGAGGGCTCATTTTAACATTACATCTGAAAAATATCAACTCCAACAACACAGCACTCCATCATATTGCAGTGGAACAGATCTTTGTGCTCAAGTCTCTGGAGTGGGACTTGAATCAATAACCCACAATCTTTTGACTCAGCTCAGCTAGTAAAATATGGATACCTGGGAGGAGTTACATGCTAGATTCTAATTGGGTAATTTGTATGGTTTATATATAGAATAATGGATACCAGGCTATGTTACAAGCTGGAAAATAATTGGATGGTTTGGATGATATATATATAATGATAATTCAAGCCTGGGAACACATTACTGGCTAGGATCTAATAGAATGGCCTAAGTGGTATTATAAGTTGGGAACTTTGCAAGGTATTTTATTTCATTTTCAGTACTGTGCTAAAAATAATTTCTTGGCAAGAGTCCAGCAGACTCTCTCTACCACTGTTCGTGTGCTTTGTTCAAAGCAGGAATTTGCCGTCTACAAGGAACCTTTCTGCCAAGATTCCTCTTAATGTGTAAAGCGGCTTCTGGGAAAGTGTAAATGATATGCTGATACAGTTTTAGAAATTGTGTAAGATCATTCGGCCAGAGATGTGTAACAGAAGCAAGGAGATCAGTGGAAAAACGTGATAGATTTGCACATCTCTGGGTGTACAATCCTAACACTTGGGGTTTTATTGATCCTCCTCTTGGGGACATCTGCAGATTCTCCAACAGGATCTTTAAAGTTCAACCAATTTTACTTGAAATATCTCACTTGCCCTTCAGTACTACAGTTGATGGCTTATTTGCCAACTCTTGCTGTTAACTCAGAGGTTCCCCAGTAATCTGTTCTTTCTCCATAACAGAAGCATTTCCTACTCATCCTTCAACTTGACCTACTCTTTTGTTGATACTCCTTAAAATTGCATTGAATCTCCATTCCTCACAGTGAGCAAGGACTGAATTGCTACAGCTACTACTTTAATGACACTTCCCTCGTCACCTCCATTATTGATTCAGTGGTACCATTCCCAACTCTGTGTCAGAAGGATATGGAATCAAACTCCATTTGAGCAATAATCTGGCCTGCCACTTCTTTTTTTAAAAATATTTTATTGAAGCATTTATAATTTTCACAATTTTGCACGTTGACATTTCTAAAACAACCACGTGAGTCGATGCACAAAATGCCCCCTAAAATAACAACACACAATAAACCACGTAACCCACTTCTCCCGCCCTATCCCCAATTACCCGTATACAAAATTCCCTGTCCTTATTTAACATTACCATGTCTCCTATTTTCCTACCCCCCCTCTTTTTCCCTTTCCCCCCTTACTGCTAACGTTCAGTTTATGTTAAAGAAATCAACGAACGGCTGCCAACTCTGGGCGAATCCCTGTATTGATCCTCTTAAAGCAAACTTAATTTTCTCCAGACTGAGAAACTCTACCATATCGCTGATCCACACTCCTGAATTTGGGGGCTCCGAGTCCCTCTGTCTCAGCAAGATCTGGCTCCGGGCCACCAGGGAGGAGAAGGCCAGAATATCGGCCTCCCTCCCCCCTCCTTTGCCCCTGGATCTTCCGACACCCCAAATATTGCTAATTCTGGACTCGGAGTTACCCCACCTTCCAGGACTTCTGACATAATATCTGCAAATCCCTGCCAGAATTCCCTCAGTTTTGGACATGCCCAAAACATATGAACATGGTTTGGCCAGGCTACCCCAACACCGTCCATATCTGTCCTCCACCTCCTCGAAGAACCTACTCATCCGGGCTACCATTGTGTGGGCCTGTGGACTACCTTGAACTGAATCAAGCTAAGTCTAGCACAGGACGAGGATGCATTTACCCTTTTCAAGTATTTTTCCCACAGTTCAGTTTTCAGCTCCCCTCCCAACTCCTCCCCACTTCCTCTTCACCTCTCTGATAGGGGCCCCTATATCTCTGAAACCTTCCCACCTCCAACCCCTATTTTTGACGGCACTTTATCCTGTAGTCCCCTCAGGGGAAGGCGAGGAAAGCTTTGGACCTGTCTCCGTACAAAGTCCCGCACTTGAAGGTACCGAAACCCGTTCCCACCCGGCAAATCAAACTCCTCCTCTAATGTCTCCAAGGTCGGGAATCCCTCCTGGATGAATAGATCCCCAAACCTCTCAATCTCTACCCTCTGCCATACCTTAAAGCCCCCATCCAGCCCCCCCTGCGACAAACCGGTGATTGTCACAGATCGGTGACCACACTGATGCCCCCTCCAGTCTCATATGCTGCCTCCATTGCCCCCAAACCCTTAGGGCTGCCACCACCACAGGACTTGTGGAGTACCGAGCCAGCGAGAACGGCAGGGGTACTGTCAGTAAAGCCTCCAGGCTCGTACCTTTGCAGGATGCTGCCTCCATCCGCTCCCCGACCGACCCCTCCCCCACTACCCACTTTCTGACCATCGATATGTTGGCAGCCCAGTAATAGTTAATGAAGCTCGGGAGAGCCAATCTGGCTTGCCACTTCAAGCTAGTGATGAGGGAGTGCTGCAAGTTCAAAGCCTTCAGTGGGGATGTTAAACTGATACCCTACTTACCTATTCAAGTGGATAAAATACAGTCTCACGTTCCACACGCACACCGATGACATGCAGGTCTACCTCACCCGCACCTCTTCAAACCATTCCAACTGCCTGTGAATTATCAGAGTGTTTATCCAACATGGGATGAGCAGGAATTTCCTCCAACAAAAATTGGGAAGCCTGAGCCATTGATTTTGGCCCCAGCCACAAACTCTGTTCCTTAACCACTGATTTCTCCCTGCTAACTGCCTAAGGCTGAACCAGACTGTTTGCATCTTGACACCATGCGATTCAGTGACCCCGTTCCGCCCAAAGTGGATCCAGGCGCAACAGGTGAATCATGCAAGAGCCCCAAATTGGGCTTTGTGCCGGATGCTGAGCTGATCGCCAGTCACCCGACACACTCCACCTAGCGAGAGCCAGTAGGTTTATTTAAATACCCGGATGTTGTTTGCACCCGCTGCCCGGGAGTCAACACCCGCTCGCCTGCAAATCCTCACCTTGCTACCATTTAGCGCTGGTTTCCACAAACCTGGACCAGGCGTGCTGGGACCTCAGGGGGTCCAACAGGCCATTAGAGATTTTGGTGATCAAGAACTGTGGAAGATTATCCTGACACCCTGGCACAATCAAACTGTCACCAGTGGCAATGCCAGGGTGTCAGAGGCATTGCTGGGGTGCCAGCTGGCAGTGCCAGGGTTCCCGGCTGCCAGGGGCCCTTGCCCTTTGGAGGAGGGGTGAGGGGACATTCCAAGGGCCTCGATAAAGTTTGGGGTGAAGGAGTTGGGCTAGTAAAGCAATCTGGAGTGCAGCACAGTGGCGCAGTGATTAGCACTGGGACTGCGGCGCTGAGGACCAGGGTTTAAATCCCGGCCCTGGGTCACTGTCCGTGTCCACGTGGGTTTCACCCCCACAACCCAAAAAGATGTGCAGGCGAGGTGGATTGACCATACTAAATTGCCCACGCTAAATTGCCACTTAATTGGAAGAAAAAATAATTGGGCACTCTAAATTTAAAACAAAAAGTAAAGTAGCTGGCCTCCTATCTTCCACCCTCAAACTTAAGGTCATCCAAAGCCCGGTGACTGTAACATAACGTGCACCATGTTTGTTTACTGATTACCCAGATACTCTTTGGCCTATGTTAACTCCTTTTAATCAATGTCTCAATTTTTAAAATTCTTATCCTTGTTTTCAAATCACTCCATGTCCTTACCCCTTCCTGTTACCTCCAGCCCTACAACCCACTGAGGTATTTGTGCTCCTCCAATTCAGGCCTTTCGTGCATTCCTGATTCTAATCACTCTTCCATCGGTGGTCATGTCTTCAGATGTCAAGACTCCGAAATTCCCGTTCCAGATTTTTATTTCGCTCTACCTCATTTTCCCTTTTTAGAGGCTCTTTAAAACCCACCTCTGTGAATAAGCTTTTGGACAATTTTCCTAATATCTCCTTATGTGACTGAGTGTCAAACTCTTTTTGATAATCGCTCCTGACAAGTACCTTGGGATATTTTATTCTGTTAAAAGTGCTATAGAATGCACAATGTACTTGTCACTGGAAAAGATTTGAAGAAAGGCAGGGATCTCCCCTGGCCAACATCTGTCACTGAACTAGCAGATCATTATCCCGTTGTTACCTGTGGCATTCAGCTGTTAACAGATTGACCACCAAGAACATCTTTGCGATAAAAGTTCCAAATTAAATCATCACTTATAAAACACTATTGCACATTATGAGGACAAAAGAGCTATATGAATGCAAATCCCGGGCAGCACGGTGGCGCAGTGGTTAGCACTGCTGTCTCAGGGCACCGAGGTCCCAGGTTCGATTCCCGGCTTGGGTCACTGACTGTATGGAGTCTGCATGTTCTCCCCGTGTCTGCATGGATTTCCTCCGGATGCTCCAGTTTCCACCCACAGTCCAAAGATGTACAGGTTAGGTGGAATGGAAATGCTAAATTTCCCTTAGTGTCCAAAAAGGTTAGGTGGGATTATTGGGTTACGGGGATAGGGTGGAGGTGTAGGTTTAAGTAGGGTGCTCTTTCCAAGGATTGGAGTAGATCTGATGGGCCAAATGGCCTCCTTCTGCACTGTAAGTTCTATGATTCTAAGAGTTTTCACATTGTCCCCCTGTTTGCGTGGGTTTCGCCCCTACAACCCAAAGATATGTAGGGTAGGTGGATTGGCCATGTGCTAAATTGCCCCTTAATTGTAAAAATATAATTGGGCATTCTAGATTAAAAAAAAACGCAAATCCCTTCTTTCTTCAGAGCTTCCATGAAGCTTTCATTTTTGTTTCTTTCATGCAACCACATCAGAGTCATGATTATTTATAATTGCACAGAAAGAGGCCATTGGAGCCATTGAGTCAATGGCAGCTCTCGGTCGAAAAATCTATCCAATCCCATTTGCCAACTCTATCCCCACAGCCTTGCAAGTTTATCCATCACAAATGCCTATCCAATTTTATTTTAAAATCATTGTTCATCCCTGCTTCTGCCACTCTTGTGGGCAGCCAGTTTCACAGCAATACCACTCACTGTTCTTTCCCACATCCCCTCCCATATCTCTTGTCCAAAACCTCCTCCCTGTAACCCCATGTTGAAAACAAGATTGATCACGCTCTTTATGTTCTCCGTGAATCTAAAGATTTTTCAAATGCAACCTCGATTCTACTTAGACCTCTGTATCTCCTGCCCGATGGAAGAAGTTGGAAGAGTGAATAACCCGGGTGGAAGGGGTCTTTGATAATGCTGCCCGTTTTCCCAAGGCAACGGGAGGTGCAGACAGAGTCAATGGATGGAAGGCGTGTTTGCATGATGGACTGGGTATGTCCATGACTCTCTGCAGTTTGTGACGGTCTTGGGCCAAGCAGTTGCCATACCAAGCTGTGATGCAGCCATAGAATGCTTTCTATGTTGCATGTGTAAAAATTGGTAAGAGTCAATGTGGATATGCTGAATTTCCTTAGTTTTCTGAGGAAGTATAGGCGCTGTTGTGCTTTCTTAGTCGTAGTGTCAACGTGGATGGACCAGGACAGATTGTTGGTGATGTGCACACTTAGAAATTTGAAGCTGCCAACCATCTCCACCTCGGCACCACTGATGCAGACAGGGGTGTGCATGATACTTTGCTTCCTGAAGTCAATGAGTAGCTCTTTAGTTTTGCTGACGTTGAGCGAGAGATCATTGTCATTACACCATGCCACTAAGTTCTCTGTCTCCATCCTGTACTCTGACTCATTATTGTTTGAGATCCAACCCACTATGATTGTGTCATCAGCAAACTTGTAGATGGAGTTGGAGCCAAATTTTGCCACGCAGTTGTGTGTGTATATGGAGTATAGTAGGGGGCTAAGTACAGAGCCTTGTGGGGCCCTGGTATTGAGGACTACCTTGGAGTAGGTGTTGTTGTTTATCCTTACTGATTGTGGTCTGTGGGTCAGAGGGAGGAGTCAAGTCCAAGGTTTTGGAGTTTTGCTATGAGCTTGGCTGGGATTATGGGATTAAAGGTGGCGCTGTGGTCAATGAATAGGAGCCTGATGTAGGAGTCCTTGTTGTCGAGATGCTCCAGGGATGAGTGTAGGGCCAGGGATATGGAGTCCACTATGGACCAGCTGTGGCGGTATGCGAATTGCAGTGGATCAAGGCAAGGCCTTGCAAGGATCAAGGCCCGGGCGGCATGGGTTCAATTTCCAGCTTCGGTCACTGTCTGCATATTTTACCCAGTCTGCGTGGGTTTCATCTTGGAACTCTAGTTTCCTCGCACAAGTCCTAAAAGATGTGCCTGTTAGGTGAATTGGGCATTCTGAATTCTCCCTCAGTGTACATGAACAGGTGCCGGGGTGTGAATAGGGGATTTTCACAGTTACTTCATTGCAGTAAGCCTACTTGTGACACTAATAAAGATTATTATAATTCTGGGAGTATGGAGTTGGTGTGTCTCATCAGTATTGCTGTATTTCCAATATTACAACGGTGACCACCCATCAAAAGTACTTCACTGACAGTGAAAACAGCCTGAAAGGGGCTGTGTAGTTGTACTTTACTCTCCTAAATAGAATACCCCATAGAGTAAGAGGGTTTTACAACACAGAAACCGACCCTTCGGCTCGTCATGTGTGTGCCAGCCATCAAGCCCATTTTCCAGCACTTGGTCTATAACCTTGTATGCCATGTATGGAAGTAAATGGAAGATGAAAAAAATGAATGAAAATCGCTTATTGTCACGAGTAGGCTTCAACAAAGTTACTGTGAAAAGCCCCTAGTCGCCACATTCCGGCACCTGTCCGGGGAGGCTGATTTGGGAATCGAACCGTGCTGCTGGCCTGCTTTAAAAGCCAGTGATTTAGCCCAGTGAGCTAAATGGTAATGTTTGAGGTTATTTTCAGTCACAATAAGCCATTCCTCCAGATACACAGTAAGAAGTCTTACAACACCAGGTTAAAGTCCAATATGTTTCTTTCAAACACTACCTTTCCGAACACTGCTCCTTCCTCAGGTGAATCAACACAGATACACAGTTCTTATTCATGCAGAGGTGGTAAAAGTACATTACTGCAGATGCTGGAATCTGAAACAAAAACAGAAAATACTGGACAATGTCAGCAGCCCTGACAGCATCGGTGGAGCGAGAAACGAGCAAAAGTTTGAATCTGGGCAACTGTTCATTGTTCCTTTGGTCTCGTGACCCTTGCACACATCACGTGCCCCTGGCGCCACGTGTGTGCACGCGGCCCTTTGTTATTGTTTGCATCCCAATGTGCGGCGCTTGCGCGGACCGCGCTGAAGCCGCGCAGGCGCACTTTGCGCTATCGGAAGGGGGCACTCGTGCGACCCCGGCCCCTCTTTATGAATTAAAGCCGCTAACGGCACGCGCGCGTGCCCGGGCGGCGCGCGCCCCCTCCCCACGTGTTCTCGCTCCCGCTTCAAACACAAACATTCGGCGCCGCTCCTTCCCGATTGGCCGAGCGGACAGCGGAAAAAACCGGACGCGAGAGGCAGAACTGTAACAGACATCGAGAGCTTAACAGGATCGGGGGAGGGAGCGGACCGGACCCGAAGGCAGCAACGGGGGCGAGAGCAGGACCGAACCCGGGGGACAGCACCAGGGGAGGGTGCGGACTCAGACCAGCACCGAGGAAGCACCGCGGGCAACACCGGACCGGGGAGCAGCCCCGGGGGAGGGAGCGCACCCGGACCGGGGAGCAGCCCCGGGGGAGGGAGCGCACCCGGACCGGGGGCAGAACTGAGGGAAGCATCGCGGGAGGGAGCGGACCGGGGGCAGCACCGAACCGGGCAGGAGGAGAGGATTGAGTGGCCGAACAGCCGACCCCAGCACTGTGAGCGCCCCGATCCGGGAGCCCACCGTCACCACCACGGGAGAGAAGCTGGCTCCAGCCACCTCACCTCGCTGTCCAGACAGCCGGCAAGGCCGGGCAGAGACCAGCTGAGACTGGCGGTGTCAGGGGTTGTGCGGGGAAGGAGGGAGACACCGCGAAGCTGAGGCAGCGGAAAGTGGCATTCGTCAGGGCCGCCGGCAGGAACCGAGCCCACGGTAAGGACACTGGAATGGAGACAGTTCTGCCGATTAGCAGTGCGTTCCAGAGAGCTACAACCCGACTGTAACGTGAGGAATAATTGCTGGTAGCTCCTGACCTCTTGTATCGATGGAGCCAATATCTCCTCGGTAGAGTGGGACAATGTTTTGTTGCCAGTGTTTTGCCACCGTGGTGCGGGTTACTAATGTCTCGCGCTGTTGCTGCACGTACACATCCCCACCACACAATAAATCCTTGGCGTTTGTAAACAAGCAGGTTGATTAAACTTTTACAGCAAATCAATCGCTTTATTAGCTGCCTGGAAGCATGAGGTCGTGTTTTGAGGTTGTCCGGGGTGGGTGGGGGCAGTTTGCGGTGAAGATTGAACGAAGTGCCATTTTATTTTGGCCATTGTTCAGACAGATTGTTTTTAAAATTGCAAACCTACACACGTGGACAGCTTTGGCCAGACTTGCCTCCACGGGCAGAAGTGGGCCTGTCTGGGTGAGCTGGCGAGAGTCCAGGCAGGGAGGTATTTGTGGATTTGTTGGCATGTTGGGAATACATATGGAGTGTGCATGCGATGGGTACATTAGTTTAGGCGCATATGCTATGCAAAAACAAAAATATCCAGCTGGCTGGGTGCGTATAATGGGTTGGAATTCATACATGCGCAAGGCGGTTTATTGAAGATGAAATGTAGCAGGACGATATAATTAATTACATTGGTCATCCAGACTCGAAACATTAGTTCCCGTCTCATCGTCGATGTTGACAGACCTGCTGAGATTGTCCAGCATTTTCTGTTTCTGCGACTACATCGGTCATGTAGACAATAAACGATTTTCATTTCATGTATATCAAAGGTGCACATTGCTGTATGTGCAAGAATGAAATGGTTGTCTATAGTTGCAGAGGGTGTAGTCTGGGTAGTGGTGTCGAATATATTGAATAGAGTTGACTTGTGCAGGCTGTGCTTTATTGAGCTCTGTATGCAATGCCCCCCCGGAAGTGATGTCCAGCCCCCCCAGGACCAGGGTGACAGCGATGAGTGACGGCGCGTCTTGCGTGCTGATTGGCCGCCACCTTTCAGATGACGTCGGAGGTTAGCGTTGCTGTGTGCTGATTGGCTGGCGGCCGGGCCGCCTCCCTGGGCCCCGCGGTTAAAGCGGGCTGCTGGCAGATCGGGGCCGGCCTGCACGCACTCATTCCCAGTGCTGGCGATGGGTAGGTGCGCAGCTCTACTGCTGCAGAACTCTCGGCCGGCGCTTTACTGCTGCTTCCGAGAGACCGAATCTCAGGGCTCGTTGGCTGTCCATCACTCTGCAGCCTGACGTCATTGGCTTCCTGGTTGGACAGTACAAATTTGGAGGAAGCTGCGTGTTGTCGGTGCCAGTCAGCTGGTCATTTGTGTCTGCAATCTGCATCCAGTTTGTGATGATATATTTTTTGGCCATCTTATGCGAACGATTTACTTTGGATGTGTGGGGGCAAGACGTACATTTGTTTGTTCAACGCCGAGAAGCTGCGTCTTGATTGGGAATGTACCAAGGGACCCAAACCCTGCTTGTGACAGCAGTCGTCATCGATGCCATCTGGGTCTCGTTTTGCACAGTGGACGTTGTTGCTGCAATTATATTCACTCAAGTGGTCGTTTATTTCACTGCGGAGAGTGTCCTTGGCATTTCAAGTTTATCGACGATCCCTTTGTTTGCAAACCACATATGCACGCTGCCTTTGGATTAGGAGGCCTGGGGCTCTTCGGGGAAGACTTTTCCCAGCCTCCTGCTAACTAGTCTCCCACCTCGGTTTGACTTGTATGATATTGTAGACCCCATGGAACATTAATTTTCTCTGCCTATGCCAGTTGGAACTCGAGAAAGCTAAGTTGGATGGATATTGCTGACATTTAACTCTGGGTACAAGTGGAACTTCAGTGTTTCTTGTAAAGATTTTTGGTTTCCATTTTTTTGAGAGATGGGGAATAAATTTTTGCGGTGACCTATTAATTCCAGTGTTTCTGGGAACATGTCAGATTCTAACTGACCCGTTTAAATGAAGGTTAAACAACAATAATAGCCGCAAATATTGTTACATCAGCAAAACAAGCATGGTATTGCTTATCCCTTGTTTTTTAAGTTGTGTTCTTCTACCCCCCCCCCCCCCCCCCAACTTACAAACAGGGTTTATTTGGCATTGTTAAAAACCTAAAATCGTTGCCGAACAAATGGGCCAGAACATTTATGTAATCCAATTAACATCCAGCAGGAAAAAAAAATAAAAAGTAATTGTGGATGAACCAATTTTGCCCTACCTTAAACTGTATATTGTTTTAAAAATAATAATGACTCCATTGTTTCTAGCTGAATGGGTCTAGAAAGACCAGCAACATTAGTTTTTAAAATACATAAGTCATTTTCCTAAATTGCTCAACATTTAGAATTTATGACTTTGGGGTTCAAAAATTACTCCACTCTTTGAGAGGCAGAGAGAAATTGGGTAACTACAGACCTGTCAGTTTAACATCCAAAATAATTATTTTATATGACTTTCTTGTAATAAAAACTCCCAAGGTGCTTGAAGGGATCGAGTCTTCGGGACATGCCTGCTGAAGCCAATGTTGTGATGTGGAATGATATTTAAAAGTGGAGATGAGTATAGAGAGGACTGTAGGGCTCGAGAGAATTGGAGATGGGGGGGGGGGGGGGGGGGTGCTGAGGACGCAAGGTCATGGAGGGATTTGAAAACTAGGATGGAAATGATCAAATTGAAGTGTTGCTTAACTGGGAACTGATTTTGATAGCAAATCCAGGTGTGATGGGTCAACAGAACAAAGCTGTTGCTGAGCTTTTGATAAAATCAGACAGAAAAAATACATTTATATAATTGCGCAGAGATGGATGGCAGGTCAGAAGATTGGACAGAATTATTCAACAAAAAAGCAAAGAATGTCTAAAAGATTGATAAAGAAGGAAAAATGGAGAGAACGTTTGCTAGAAATATAAAGGCAGATAGAGTTGCTACAGATATCTCAGAGAATTAAAGTGAGTGGCTCTGCTGCAAGTGAGTCTGGGGAATTCATCATGGAAAGGAAAGGGCTGGCGAATTGAACGGATATTTTGCATTGGTCTTCATTTATGGAGCATACAAGTAACATCCTGGAAATAGCTGTAAAATCAGGAAATGGAGGGAGGAACTTGGAAACTTACAATCACCAGGGAAGTGGTACTGAGCAAATTGTTGGAAATTGCGGGCTGGCAAGTCTCCAGGTGCTGATGGACTTCATCCTATGCTCTTAACGTAAGTGGCCACGTAGGTAGTTGATGCATTGGTTTTAATTTTCTCGGGCGGCATGGTGGTGCAGTGGTTAGCCATTCTATGTTCGATTGGAACATAGCGAATGTAACTCCCTTTATTAAAAAAGGGTGAGAGACGATCAGGAACTACAGGCCAGTTAGCGTAACTGTCACGGGAGCTATTTTTAAAGATGTTATAACGGGGTACTTAGAAAAATTCAAAGGAATTGGGCAGAGTCAACATGGAAAGAATGTTCCCGATTAGTGGCGGAGTCCAGAACTAGGGGTTAAAGTTTGAGGATAAGGGGCTGAGGATAAGGTGAGGAGAAATTTCTTCACCCAGATTGGTGAATCTATGGAATTTACTGCTACAGAAAGTAATTGAGGATCATAATGTTGTGTAACTTCAAGAATGAATTGGATATAACTATTATGGGGGGCAGGTGGGAACAGGATATTGAACTTGATGATCAGCCATGACCATAATGAATGGCAGAGCAGGCTCAAAGGGCCGAATGGCTTTCTTCTTCTATTTTCTATATAATGAAAGTAATATCCATCTTCAACCAATTTATTAGAATTCTTTTGAAGAAATAACATGTGCTGTGAGGCAGAACTAGTGGATGTACTGTGTTTGTATTTTCAGAAGGTATTTGATAAGATGCCCCAAAAGTTTGAAAAATAAAGGCTCATAGTGGGTAACACTGCCATGGGTTGAAGATTGGCTAGTTAACAGGATACAGTAGGTGTTAATGAGTCCTATTCTGATTGGTGAGATGTAACAAGTGGTGCGCCACATAAATCTATGCTGGGACCTCGACCTACCTTTCTAGAAATGACTTGGATGAAGAGGCTGGTATGGTTGTTAACTTTGCTGGTTACATGGGTAGGAAAGTAAGATGTGAAAAGGACATAAGGAAACTACAAAAGGATATAGATAGGCAAAGATCTGGCAAAACGTGAAATTGTCCATTTTGGCAAGAAGAATAAAAATTTTCTAAATGATGAGAGATCGCATAGCTTCTTAGATGCAGAAGGACCTTGGTGTTCTAGTGCATGTTTGCAAAGGGTAGTATACAGGTACAACAGATAATGAAAGCTAATAGAATTGTTGTTTATTGCGAGGGGAATTGCATACAGAAGTAAGGCTGTTATGCTTCAGTTGTATAGCGTATTATGAGACCGCACCTGAGTACTTTTGTACAGTACTGGTCTCCTTATTTAAGGAAGGGATGTAAATGCATTGGAAGCAGTTCAGAAAAGGTTTACTGGTCTAACACCTGGAATGGATGGATTGTCTGATGGGGAAAGGTTAGATAGGCTGGGCTTGTATCTGCTGGAGTTTAGAAAAATAAGAGGCAGCTTGGTTGAAACATAAGATCCTAAGGGAACTTGGCGAGGTGGGTGTGAAGATGTTTCCTTTTGTGGGAAAATCTTGAACATTTTTTTCCCAATGGAGAGTTTAATTACCAGGGGGCACAGAATTAATTTTATTGCAAGATTGATTAGAGGAGATATTAGGAAAACCTTTGGTTTTTGGAATTTGACTGGCGTAAACCCGATGAACTGAATGCCTCTTTTTGTGCTGTTACCTTTCTGTGGTTTGTATGACTTGTTTGCAGAGGATAGGAAATTGGGGGCCAACCACAAATGCACTAGGGGTAGCAAAGGCAATGATGGTCCTGCCAACAGGTGAATTATGGCTGGATGAAGTCAGGGCAATTTTATGCAATTTGGATAGTGAATTAGGATAGCGAATCTTAATGATTCTCTGTTTGAGGGGACAAAGACAATTACTTCAGTGCCTCAGTTCACTCAATATTTAATTGATGACATTGGTTCACCTAGGACTGGGTGGTGGGCATGCATGCAGTGTGCCAATTTAAGAACTGTGGTGGGTTTGAGAGAAGTACTCTTTTGGAAAGGTAGAAATGTTGGCATACCTATCAAACCTGACTTTTTTGGTGATGTTGCTGAGGGACAGCATGTTGATAAGAAATTGGTGCTGAGGCCCAAGAGATAAGCTTCAAGAACAAGAAAAAATGTTGTCTCAAGCCATCCTCTAGCTGTGGCTGAAGAGATGCGAATGGAATTAGGCATGTGCAGTCCCACCCAACTGGATGACGGTGAGAGGCATTGGAGAATGGTGTGGCTAACCTTGTCAAGTGTTGCGGACAGATCAAGTAGGATGAAGGGGTGGGGGGCAGAGGTAGTTTACCATTGGCTCAGTCACAATAAGTGTACTTTACCTGAATACTCATAGTATACGGAATAAGGTAAATGAGTTGATGGCGCAAATCATCGTGAATGACTATGATTTAGTGGCCATTATTGAAACATGGTTAAAGGATGGTCACGACTGGGAGTTAAATATCCAAGACTATCAAACTATTCTGAAGGACAGAGTGGATGGTAAAGGAGGTGGTGTAGCTCTGTTATTTAAGGATGACATCCGGGCAATAGTAAGGGATGACATCGGTGCTATGGAGGATAAGGTTGAATCCATTTGGTGGAAATCAGGATTAATAAGGCAAAAAAGTCACTGATCGGAATAGTCTATAGGCCACCAAATAGTAACATTATGGTGGGGCAGGCAATAAACAAAGAAATAATTGATGCATGTAGAAATGGTACAGCAGTTACCATGGGGGATTTTAATCTACATGTCGATTGGTTTAACCTGGTCGGTCAAGGCAGCCTTGAGGAGGAGTTTATAGAATGTATCCGCGATAGTTTCCTAGAACATTATGTAATGGAACCTATAAGGGGACAAGCGGTCCTAGATCTGATCCTGAGTAATGAGACAGGATTGGTCAATGATCTCATAGTTGGGGATCCTCTTGGAAGGAGCGATCATAATATGGTGGAATTTAAAATACAGATGGAGGGTGAGAAGGTAAAATCAAACACTAGTGTTTTGTGCTTAAACAACGGAGATTACAATGGGATGAGAGAAGAGCTAGCTAAGGTAGACTGGCAGCAAAGAGTTTATGGTGAAACAGTGGAGAACCTTCCAAGCAATTTTTCAGTGCTCAGCAAAGGTTTATACCAACAAAAAAGAAGGATGGTAGAAAGAGGGAAAATCGACTGTGGATATCTAAGGCAATAAGGGAGAGTATCAAATTGAAGGAAAAAGCATGCAAAGTGCCAAAGATTAGTGGGAGACTAGAGGACTGGGAAATCTTTAGGGGGAAACAGAAAGCTACTAAAAAAGCTATAATGAAGAGTAAGATAGAGTATGAGAGTAAACTTGCTCAGAATATAAAAACAGATAGTAAAAGTTTCTACAAATATATAAAACAAAAAAGAGTGGCTAAGGTAAATATTGGTCCTTTAGAAGGGAGTTTTAATAATGGGAAATGAGGAAATGGTTGAGGAACTGAACAGGTTTTTTGGGTCGGTCTTCACAGTGGAAGACACAATTAACATGCCAGTGATTGATGGAAGTGAGGCTATGACAGGTGAGGACCTCAAGATGATTGTTATTACTAAGAAAATAGTGATGGGCAAGCTAATGGGGCTAAAGGTAGACAAGTCTCCTGGGCCTGATGGAATGTATCCCAGAGTGCTAAAAGAGATGGCTAGGGAACTTGCAAATGCACTAGTGATAATTTACCACTGGGGTGGTCGCGGCGGATTGGAAATTAGCAAACATGACACCACTGTTTAAAAAAGGAGGTAGGCAGAACGCGGGTAATTATAGGCCAGTTGGCTTCACTTCGGTAGTAGGGAAGATGTTGGAATCTATCATCAAAGAAGAAATAGCGAGGCATTTGGATGGCAATTGACCCATTGGGCAGACGCAGCACGGGTTCATAAAGGGGATGTCGTGCCGAACTAATTTAGTGGAATTTCTTGAGGGCATTACCAGTGCGGTAGATAACGGGGAGCCAATGGATGTAGTATATCTGGATTTTCAAAAAAACGTTGTCAACTTTTTCAAACCTCTGTCAACATACAAAAGATTGCTGCATAAGGTAAAGATGCATGACATTAAGGGTAAAGTAGTAGCATGGATAGAGGATTGGTTAATTAATAGAAAGCAAAGAGTGGGGATTAATGGGTGTTTCTCTTGTTGGAAATCAATAGCTCATGGTGTCCCTCGAGGTTCAGTGTTGGGCCCACAATTGTTCACAATTTACATAGATGATTGGGAGTTGGGGACCAAGTGCAATGTGTCCAAGTTTGCAGACGACACTAAGATGAGTGGTAAAGCAAAAAGTGCAGAGGATACCGGAAGTCTGCAGAGGGATTTGGATAGGTTAAGTGAATGGGCTAGGGATGGCAGATGGAGTACAATGTTGACAAATGTGAGGTTTTCCATTTTGGTAGGAATAATAGCAAAAGGGATTATTATTTAAATGATAAAATATTAAACATGCTGCTGTGCAGAGATACCTGGGTGTGCTAGTGCATGAGTCGCAAAAAGTTGGTTTACAGGTGCAACAGGTGATAAAGAAGGCAAATGGAATTTTGTCCTTCATTGCGAGAGGGATGGAGTTTAAGACTAGGGAGGTTATGCTGCAATTGTATAAGGTGTTAGTGAAGCCACACCTAGAGTATTGTGTTCAGTTTTGGTCTCCTCACCTGAGAAAGGACGTACTGGCGCTGGAGGGTGTGTAGAGGAGATTCACTAGGTTAAGCCCAGAGCTGAAGGGGTTGGATTACGAGGAGAGATTGAGTAGACTGGGACTGTATTTGTTGGAATTTAGAAGGATGAAGGGGGGATCTTATAGAAACATATAAAATTTTGAAGGGAATAGATAGGATAGATGCGGGCAGGTTGTTTCCACTGGCGGTTGAAAGCAGAACAAGGGGGCATAGCCTCAAAATAAGGGGAAGCAGATTTAGGACTGAGTTTAGGAGGAACCTTTCACCCAAAGGTTGTGAATCTATGGAATTCCTTGCCCAGTGAAGCAGTTGAGGCTCCTTCATTAAATGTTTTTAAGATAGTTTTTTGAAGAATAAAGGGATTAAGGGTTATGGTGTTCGGGACGGAAAGTGGAGCCGAGTCGAAAAAAGATCAGCCATGATCTCATTGAATCATGGCTCGAGGGCCCAGATGGCCTACTCCTGCTCCTAGTTATGTCCTTGTGTTCTTACGTGATGACATTTATGACTATTATGTGGAAGTTATTAGAGTATCATAGACAGAGAGATTGAGTATTTGAATAGGTATGAAATGATCTGAAAGTGTGGATCCGTGAAATGTTATTATTGTCTGACTAATCTGGTTGAATTTGAGGTCACTAATGTGGTTAGGGCCAAGGTCTACAGATATTGTCAGTGAGCTTTCAGATGCATTTGATATAAAGTTCCGAACGAAAGAGCAAAGTCAAAGCATGTGGAATTGGAAGAGACCTTTTGACATGATTGGTAGAAAACCAAGAACAAACCCTTCATTCGTACTTTTAAGAGCTTTTAGAATTAAGTGAGTGACAATTCAGTTTCTGTCTATTGGCTGAATGAATGATTGTGTCACTGAGTTTGGGGGTTTAAAACCTTGTCAGAGAGGTGTGGGCAGCTTGCAGAGGACCAGCATTCAACATTTCTGGTTATTTTTCACAGGCCCCTAAGTACTTAAGGCATCGTGGAACCTTGGTTGGGAGCCTCCACTTAAAAAAAAAAATAAAAAAATAAAATTGTGGCTTGATCTGATTGGGGTGGGATTACAAAATGGGGCCAATGTTTTAATAATAGTTAGACTGTCCAAGTGAAATTGGGAAGATGTTTTTTTTCCTCAAAAGGTAATGGAAATGTGGAATTTGAGTTCTTAAATAGGCATAAAGCTGGGTCAATTGAAATTAATTGAGATTAATAGGGTAAGGGTATCAAATTATGTGAAACAAAGGCAGATAAACTGAGTTGAGGCACAAATCAGCCATGATTTAATTTGTTTACAGGCTTGAGGGACTGCTGGCCCACTTCCCTTCCCATGCCACATTGACTAATGTATACCTAGAGTAGTCAATTACTTTGGGATTTGTGTCTCTTTTTCCAAGAAAAAGGAGCTGAGACTATTGAACGAAAATAATCAGACAATAGGATTTCGCTATTACACTTTCACTTTTTACAATCTTTATTGATGACTTAAATGAAGAAACAACGTAATGTATCTTAATTCTTTTTATGCCAAACTAGGTTGAAAGGGGATGGAGACGGGTAAGTGAGTGGGCAACGAGGTGGCAGTTGAATTATAATGTAGGGAAGTGTAAAGTTCTTCACTACTATCAACTGAATAGAAGTGCATGTGAGGAATTGGAAAGTGCTTGTTCAAAGAGATTTGGGTGTATTTGTACAAGGGATGCAAACATTGCCAGTGATTAGGAAGACAAATGGAATATTGGCCTTTATCGCAAGAGGATTGGAGTACAGGAGTAATCTTGCTTGTTGTAAATGGTTTTGGCGAGACCACATCTAGAATATTGTACAGTTGGTACAGCAAAGGTTTACTAAATTGGTTGTATGATGAGAGGCTGAGTAAATTTTCTCTGGAGTTTAGAAGAATGAGAGCAATCTCATTGAAATATACCCTGTTGACGTCCCTTCAGAATACTGTATCGGAAGCACACTAATGTCTTGAGGTGCTTCCTAGGGAATAAATATATTTTTCTTCCAGGAATTCCAATTTCAAAAACATTGAAGTTTTTTTGGCAGAGCAAGATTAAGACACTTGCCTTTGGTTACAAAGTCATTGAGACTACCTGATTCTGAAGGAGCTTGATAGATTGTTTCTGCTGGTCAGGAAATCTAAAACACCGAGGCATAGTCACAGGATAAGGCGACCATCATTTTAGGATTGAGATAAGGAGATGGGGCAGCACGGTAGCATAGTGGTTAGCACAATTGCTTCACAGCTCCAGGGTTCCAGGTTCGATTCCCGGCTTGGGTCACTGTCTGTGTGGAGTCTGCATGTTCTCCCCGTGTGTGCGTGGGTTTCCTCCGGGTGCTCCGGTTTCCTCCCACAGTCCAAAGATGTGCAGGTTAGGTGGATTGGCCTTGCTAAATTGCCCTTAGTGTCCACAATTGCCCTTCGTGTTGGGTGGGGTTATGGGGATAGGGTGGGGGTGTGGGCTTGGGTAGGGTGCTCTTTCCAAGAGCTGGTGCAGACTCGATGGCTGAATGGCCTCCTTCTGTACTGTAAATTCTATGAAATGAAATTACTTTTCTCAAAGGGTTGAGTTTTTGGAATTCTCTAAACCCAGAGCATTGTGGATGTTTCATTGTAGAATATATTTAAGGCTGAGATCTACAGACGTTTGGTCTCCGGGAATGGAGGGATATGGGGAATGGGCAGGGAAATGACGTGAAGCCCCATGGTCACCTCGTGATCGTATTGAATGGCGGAACAGACTTGACTGGTCTGGTCTACTCTTTATTTCTTGGGTGCACTGATACATAAAAAAACAAGGAAAATATATTTCAGGAACTGGTAGCTGAGGTGAATAAAAATCCTGGTTGTCCAAAAACAGCTGACTTGAATTTAATTTTAACTACTACCGAAGGTTGGCTTACTGTTACTATGCAACTAAGAATGCAAAAGTTGAAAGGAAAAATGCTGAAAATTCACCCAAAGCTTGTTTGGGGAGAGAGATCAATGGTGTAGCGATGGTGGATACGCTAAGAAATGTACCAGTCACAGCAGAGTTAATTGTAAATTTATTAAAAATCTGATAAGCCTTTGGTTTATCGGAGAGGAGAATGACCCAGATCCTCTCCACCCAAAACTGTCCTTTTATGCTTAATGGCTTGCGTGGAACCAAATTATGTGCATCGAGTTAATCAACTTTGAGAGTCTGGAAATTTGAAAATATAGACAGTGGAAACATTGAAATTTGAGACACTGGCTTCTCAATTTAAGCCATACTATTTATTGTTGATCCCTAACTGTTACTGCTTTGTTAATCTGGTTAACATTGTTGTAATGCAGCACGGTATCACATTGGTTAGCACAGTTGCTTCACAGCTCCCGAGTCCCAGGTTCGATTCTCGGCTTCGGCCAATGCGGAGTCTGCACATTCTCTCTGTGTCTGCGTGGGTTTCCTCCGGGTGCTCTGCTTTCCTCCCATAGTCCAAAGGTGTGCAGGTTAGGTGGATTGGCAATGCTAAATTGCCCTTAGTGTCCAAAAATGGTTAAGTGCGGTGACTGGGTTACGGGGACAGGGTGGAGGTGTGGGCTTGAGCAGGGTGCTCTTTCCAAGGGCCGGTGCAGACTCGATGGGCCGAATTGCCTCTTTCTGCACTGTAAATTCTATGAATCTGGAATTTATAGCATTTTAGAAATGGGATGCTATCTCTTAACCACTTGATTTTAAGCTATGCGCTGTAAGAGCTATTTTCTTGTATTTGATGCCATTTTTGGCTTTTCGGCAGAGGAACAAAAAAACAAACATTTTGTGCAATCCAAGTAATAGTAGATAAAGGCTAAGTCACTTGTCATACCTGCCTTTTATTTGGGCCAAGGAGACGAGCATCTTGATGGGGAATGGAATTATCCGATTATCTGATTGTAACAAGTATTCAATTCTGTGTAGTCGGATCTGATGCCGAGTAGAAGTTAGTTCCCCCTGTCATTCTATTTACTTTTCTGCCATTGGTCTGGATCTTTCCTGTATTACAGGATTGTATGCAGTACACTTTTGCCCTCTTTGTCTAGGCCTTGGAGAGACAGACTTTTAGACAAACTATGTATTGAAACAAATCTGATTGCTGAAGGTGTTTCAGCTGTGCAATGTCTCCTAATCCCTCGACAAAATGCATATTTTCTGCTCCAGAAGGTCCTTGGTGTGGAGGGCGAAGACCATGCTCGAGTGAACTTGTTGCTTGTTGAAAGAGTAAATGATGCCAACATATTTGTGCACGTTACACAGTACTGCTTCCATTTACTGAGTCCAAAGCCATTGGAACATCAGTATGTTACTGGAGCACTATCTTACTGGTGTGAAGTTCCCGAGTAATATGTGCTCAATGTATAATTAATTTTAAGTAAGTAGTGCCAAGATTTATAAATGATGTGGAGATGCCGGCGTTGGACTGGGGTGAGCACAGTAAGAAGTTTTACAACACCAGGTTAAAGTTCAACATGTTTGTTTCAAACACTAGCTTTCGGAGCAATGCTCCTTCCAAAGCTAGTGTTTGAAACAAACGTGTTGGACTTTAACCTGGTGTTTTAAGACTTCTTACCAAGATTTATAAATGAAGCACTGTTCTGTGATTTAATATTCACTCCACTTGGATGCATTTCGAACTTAGTGCTTACCGTTCTCCGATCAAGATTTTTGCTAACAGTTTTAATTTCCTTGGAATCTTGTTTGGTTTTCTTAAAGGGCAATGAATGGTGCCCAGGGCCACTGGGCTATAATGATCAAGTTAAAATTGTTTTTTTAATTATTTCTGCCTTTTGTGCCAAACCAGTTTTGTTACATTACAGGTTACACTGGTACTTCAAATTTACTATTTTCCTGTAGAAATGGATTTTGAGTGTTGCCTGCTCTGGAGGGGAAGGATGGAAGGGTTCTACAATTCATGGGCATTATTCATGCACTTTCAAGAATTGGCTATTGACCATCGGGGAGGGGGGGTCCGGGGTGGGGGGGGGGGGGGGGGGAGGGGGGACTGTATGTGTTAATGGTGGCTACGGGTGATTCCTGATTTCTTTTTGTTTGCTTATGTTAACATGCTGGCTGCTGTTTGGGGGTTTGGTGGGAGGCTGGGATTGTTGTTGATATGGGGATTTAAATTCTATTCGTTATTGCTTATTCTTTATTGGTGGTGGGTGTAAATTTGAGATAAAATGTGAAAAAGGAGGGGAATTAACACATTTAAGAAAAAAAGGAAAACAATGTATATTGTGAATATAAGTTATGGTTGAGGGCTGCTGTCCACAGGAGATTGGATCAGTGATTTGGTCTCTGAGCGATACAAACCAGAATCTCTTTACTGGGTACATTTAAAGCCATGAGTCAGAGCTGTGTTGCACCTTACACAAAGGAACAAAAGTGAGCAGAAATGCTGGTTTGCTATGTGCATCAGATCATGGTGCACGAAACTGTTCCAGTTAGTACATAGAAATAGCCCTTCGAAGAACAAGTTGGGGCCTCACGGTAGCATGGTGGTTAGCATCAATGCTTCACAGCTCCAGGGTCCCAGGTTCGATTCCCGGCTGGGTCACTGTCTGTGTGGAGTCTGCACGTCCTCCCCGTGTGTGCGTGGGTTTCCTCCGGGTGCTCCGGTTTCCTCCCACAGTCCAAAGATGTGCGGGTTAGGTGGATTGGCCACGCTAAATTGCCCGTAGTGTAAGGTTAATGGGGGGGTTGTCGGGTGTACGGGTTACGTGGGTTTAAGTAGGGTGATCATTGCTCGGCACAACATCGAGGGCCGAAGGGCCTGTTCTGTGCTGTACTGTTCTATTAGCAGAAGAATTTGTCTTCATGCGTAGTCCAATCTGCATGGAATACCTACGTTACATAATGGGTTACTTTGTCAGAAGAAGGGGGAATTAGTAAAAACATTGGAGTGCTACCACCATTCTGTAAATAAGATGTGATGTGGCCCAATCTTGGTTGTGTTAGTTGGCCGTAAAACTCTGATTCTGCAATTCCCTCCCTAACACACTGCGTTTGCCTTCCTCTTCCTTTTAAAATCTACCCCTTTGATCAGGCTTTAGGTTACCTGTCCTTATGGCTGACTCATGTTTTGTTAATGCTGGGGCATTTTACCAAGCTGTTTACAAAATAAATGATTTATGAAAATATACTTTAAAAATAAAAATTGAATGCTAAATGGCACAGGTAATGAGTAGTGGCTCTTTTTGTTTTCTGGATGTGGATGGTGCTGGCAAGGCAATATTTATTGATAATCTGCCCAGAAAAGATGGCGGTGAACCATTTTGATTTATTTTCCAACCAAATGCCCTTGCAAGGTTATTTGAGAGGGGATATAGATGACTAGAATTCCTCTGACCCCCTTCAGATTTTTTTATTTTTGACCTTCATATTGAACTTGATCTTTTCGTTTGTGCATCTCCCAGGAGATTACCTCGTGTTTTTTCGGAGAAGCTGAAGGGGGAGTCGGGGAGGAAATGTCTAGGCATGATACTTTGGTGATCATCAAAGCACGGTAGATGTTTGGAACACTCCTCTGCAAACGGCTGTTGAAGCTAAATCAATTGTTTTATCTATTGACTGTGGGTTTAAACCAAAAGCGTCGAATGGACATGATCAAAGATGGGTAATGGAATCAGATCACACATCAGCCATGATCTCATTGAATGGCAGAACACATTTGATGAATTAAAGGTCTATTCCTGTGTGGGACAGACTTAACTTCGTCAGCTGATCTCTTCATGCCTGTCATGTTTGCATGCTTAATCATTTTGTGTGGGTTTGCAGGCCAGGCTGGGTAGGTCCCTTTCCTTGAAGTGCATTGAATTTAAAAAAAATAATTTTTTGCTGGCTTATGGGATGTGGGCTTCACTGGTTAGGACAGAATTTATTGACCATATCTAATTGCCCTTGGGGTGGTGAACTGCCCCCTTGAACCACTGTAGTCCATGTAGTATAGGTACACCCACTGTGCAATTAGGGAAAGAGTTCCAGGATTTTGACCCAGCGACAGTGAAGGAATGGCATACCTGGGTTATTTTCTACATTGCCGGGCAGATGCCAGCGTTGTAGCTGTACTGGAACAACTTGGCTAGGGGTGTGTTATATTCTGGAGCACAAGTCTTCGGTACTATTGCAGGAATATTCAGGGTCCATAGCCTTTGCAGAAACCAGTGCCTTCAGCCGTTTCTTGATATATGTGGGGTGAATTGAATTGGCTGAAGACTGGCATCTGTGATGCTGGGGTCCTCGGGAGGAGACCAAAATAGATCATCCACTCAACACCTCTGGCTGAAGATTGTGAATGCTTCAGCCTTGTCTTTTGCACAGATGTGCTGGGCACCTCCATCATTGAGGATGGGGATATTTGTGGAGCCTCCTCCTCCAGAGAGTTGTTCAATTGTCCACCATCATTCCCAACAGGATTTGCAGAGCTTTGATCTGATCCTTTGGTTGTGGCATTGCTTTGCTCTGTCTATCATTTACTGCTTTTGTTGTTTGGCATGCAGGTAGTGTAGCTTCACAAGGTTGACACCTCATTTTTTCGGTATGTCTGATGCTGCTACTGGCATGCCTGCCTATATTCCTCATAAAATCAGGATTGATCCCCTGGCTTGGTGGTAATGATCAGTGGGGGATATGCCGGACCTTGAGGTTACAGATTGTGGCAGTGTACAATTCTGTTGCTGCTGATGGCCCACGAGGTCTCATAGATGCCTAGTCTTGCTAGATCTGTCCTGAACCTATCCCATTTAGCACAATGGTAATGTCACATAACATCTATGGATGGTATTTTCAACGTGATGGTCACTCAGTACCCAATTTCTTTCCAATTAAGGGGCAATTTAGCGTGGCCAATTCGCCTACCCTGCGCATCTTTTTGGGTTGTGGGGTGAGACACACGCAGACACTGGGAGAATGTGCAAAATTCACAAGGTCTTGTGGGCTATCACCAGAAACCTAATTGTACACTGCCACAATCTAACCTCATGGGATCGGACCCGGGTCTTTGGCATTGCGAGACAGTAGTGCTAACCACTATGCCACCATGCCGCCCTGTGATGGTCACTCCTACCGATACTGTCATGGCAGATGTATCTGTGGCAGGCAGGTTGGTGAGGACCGGGTCAAGTGTGCTTTTCCCTCTTATTGGTTCCCTCATGACTTGTTGCAGACCCAGTCTGGCAGTTATGTCCTTTGGGGCTCGGTCAGTAGTGGTTACTTCCTCAGGAAACTAAGGAAATTCGGCATGTCCACACTGACTCTTACCAACTTTTACAGATGCATCAAAGGAAGCATCCTATCGGGCTGCATCACAGCCTGGTATGGCAACTGCTCGGCCCAAGACTGCAAGAAACCTCAGAGTCGTGAACACAGCCCAGTCCATCGCACAAACCTGCTTCCCATCTATTGATTCTATCTACACCCGCTGCCTTGGGAAAGTGGGCAGCATAATCAAAGACCCCTTCCACCCGGCTTACTTTTCCAACTTCTTCCATCAGGCAGGGATACAAAGGTCTGAGAACACGCACAAATAGACTCAAAAACAGCTTCCCCACTTTAAAAAAAAAAAAAAAAATGTTATTGAAATTTTTACAAAATATAAACAACTCAACTCTATTAACAAACCAACTGCGGTAACACCCCAAGAACAATTCCCACCCAACTTCAAAAGCAACTACAGACAAAAGAGAAAAAAACCCAAAAGTACACCCAACAACAAAAGGGAAAAAGATAACACACGCCACATCCCACAAACCCATGTACACAGTTCTCCCTCCCCTGGATCCAAACCCCCCCCCGGTTACTGCTGCTGCCGGCCTATTTCCCTACCGTTCCGCCAGGAAGTCCAGGAAAGGCTGCCACCGCCTAAAGAACCCTTGTACTGATCCCCTCAGGGCAAATTTCACCTTCTCCAATTTAATTAACCCCGCCATATCATTGATCCAGGCCCCCACGCTTGGGGGCCTCGCAGCCTTCCATTGGAGCAAGATCCTCCGCCGGGCTACTAGGGACGCAAAGGCCAGAACACCGGCCTCTTTCACCTCCTGCACTCCCGGCTCCACTGCAACCCCAAAAATTGAGAGTCCCCAGCTTGGCTTGACCCTGGATCCCACCACCCTCGACACCGTCCTTGCTACCCCCTTCCAAAACTCCCCCAGCGCTGGGCACGCCCAAAACATATGGGCGTGATTCGCTGGGCTCCCCGAGCACCTAGCACACCTGTCCTCGCCCCCGATAAACCTACTCATCCTCGTCCCAGTCATGTGGGCCCTATGCAGCACCTTGAACTGTATGAGGCTAAGCCTCGCACAGGAAGAGGAGGAATTCACTCTCTCCAGGGCATCTGCCCACGTCCCCTCCTCAATCTCCTCACCCAGCTCCTCTTCCCATTTAACCTTCAGTTCCTCCACCGAGGCCTCGTCTACCTCCTGCATTGCCCGGTATATGTCCGAAATCCTCCCTCCTCCTACCCACACCCCCAAGAGCAACCGATCCTGCACCCCTCGTGGGGGCAGCAAGGGGAACCCCTCCACCTGCTGCTTGGCAAACGCCCTCACCTGCATGTACCTAAACATGTTCCCCGGGGGGAGCCCAAACTTCCCCTCTAACTCCCCCAAGCTCGCGAACCTCCCCTCCACAAACAGGTCCCTCAACCTCCTAACCCCTGCCCTGTGCCAGCCCAGGAATCCGCCATCAATGCTCCCTGGGACAAACCGATGGTTCCCCCGTATCGGGGCCTCCATCGAGCCCCCCACTTCTCCCCTATGCCGTCTCCATTGCCCCCAGATTTTGAGGGTAGCCGCCACCACCGGGCTCGTGGTATACCTCGTTGGAGGGAGCAGCAACGGCGCCGTTACCAGCGCCTCCAGGTTCGTGCCCACACATGACGCCGCCTCCAACCTCTTCCATGCTGCCCCTTCTTCGTCCATTACCCACACGCACCGTCGCTGTGTTGGCAGCCCAATAGTACCCACAGAGGTTGGGCAACGCCCCCCCCCCCCCCCCATCCCTCCCTCGTTCCAGGAACACTTCTCACCCTCGGAGTCCCATGCGCCCACACAAATCCCGTGATACTCCTGTTGACCCTCCTAAAAAAGGCCTTCTGGATAAGGATGGGGAGGCACTGGAACAGGAACAAAAACCTCGGGAGCACCGTCATCTTAACGGACTGCACCCTCCCCGCCAGTGACTGCGGTAACATATCCCACCTCTTAAACTCCTCCTCCATCTGCTCCACCGACCTTGTGAGGTTGAGCTTGTGCAGGGCCCCCCAGCTCCCAGCCACCTGGACCCCTAGGTACCTGAAGCTCTTCCCTGCCTGCTTCAATGGGAGCCTACCAATCCCCCCCTCTTGATCCCCCGGATGCACCACAAACACCTCACTCTTGCCGAGGTTCAACTCATACCCCGAGAAACCCCCGAATTCACTAAGAATCCTCATCACCTCCGGCATCCCCCCCCCCCCCCCCCCCCCAACCGGGTCCGCCACATACAGCAACAGGTCGTCCGCATACAGCGACACTCGATGCTCCTCCCCACCCCGCACCAGGCCCCTCCAGTTCCCTGACTCCCTCAATGCCATGGCCAGGGGCTCAATCGCCAACACGAAGAGCAAGGGGGACGGGGGCACCACTGTCTCGTCCCCCGGTACAGCCGAAAGTGCTCCGACCTCCTCCTATTTGTGGCTACACTCGCCATTGGGGCCTCGTAGAGCAGCCTTACCCACCGGATAAACCCCTCCCCAAACCTCTCCAACACCTCCCACAAATACTCCCACTCAACCCTATCAAAGACCTTCTCCGCATCCAATGCCACCACTATCTCCGCCTCCCCTTCCATGGCCGGCATCATAATGACATTGAGGAGCCTTCGCACGTTCGTATTCAACTGCCTTCCCTTCACAAACCCCGTCTGGTCCTCATGAATGACCCCGGGCACGCAATCCTCTATTCTAGTGGCCAGGATCTTTGCCAGCAGCTTAGCGTCAGCGTTCAGCAGCGAAATCGACCTATATGATCCGCACTGCAGAGGGTCCTTGTCCCGTTTCAGGATCAAGGAAATCAGCGCCTGTGACATAGTTGGGGGCAAAGCCCCCCCCCTCCCTTGCCTCGTTAAAGGTCCAGACCAACGGGGCCCAACAGGTCCAAATACCTTTTTATAAAATTCCGCCGGAAACCCGTCCAGCCCCGGCGCCTTCCCCGACTGCATGCTCCCTATCCCTTTGACCACCTCCTCCAGCTCGATCGGCGCCCCCAGTCCCTCCACCTGCTCCTCCTCCACCCTCGGGAATCGCAGCTTGAGCTTCCTCACTGTTACCAGACTCCTAAACAACCCTCTTATGGACTGACCTGATTAATACTACGCTCCTGTATGCTTCTCCCGATGCCGGTGTCTATGTATTTACATTGTGTACCTTGTGTTGCCCTATTATGTATTTTGTTTTTTCATGTACTAAATGATCTGTTTGAGCTGCTTGCAGAAAAATACTTGTCACGTGTACCAAGTAAACAAATCCAATCCCCTGTTGATGATGGACGTTAAAGTCCCCCAACCGGAGTACATTCTGTGCCCTTGCCACCCTCAGTGCTTCCTCCAAGTGGTCTTCAACACGGTGTCCTGATGCATCAGCTGAGGGTGGAAAGTATGTGGTAATTAACAGGATGTTTCCTTGCCCATGTTTAACCTGAAGCCATGAGACTTCATGGGGTCCGGTGTCTTGTGTTAAGGGTGAGCAACACCCTCCTGACTGCATACCACTGTACCGCCACCTCAGCTGGGCCTGTCCTGCTGGGACAGGACATACCCAAGGATGGCGATAGTGGTGCCTGGGGTGTTATATGTAAGGTATGATTCTGTCTGTATGACTAAGTCAAGCTGTTGCTTGACTAGTCTGAGACAGCTCTCCCAATTTTGGCGCAAGCCAGATGTTCGTAAGGAGGGCTTTGCAGGGTCAATAGGGCTGAGGTTGTTGTTTCCAGTGCCTAGATCCGTCCAGTTTCTTTCCTTTTTATTCACTTCGTAATTGACTTCATAGCGGTTTTATACAAGGGTGACTTACGGTCATTTCAGAGGGCATTTAAGAGTTAATCGCTGTGGATCGGGAGTCACATGTAGGCCAGACCAGCTGAGGACTGCAGATTTTCCTTCACTAAAGGACACTAAAGCTGGGTTTGTCAGCATTAGACTTTTTAATTCCAGATATTTATTGAATTCGATTTCCACCATTTGCTGTTGTGGGATTCAAACCCGAGTCCCCAGAGTATTACCCTGGGTCTCTGGATCACCAGTCTAGTGACAATACCACTACACCGCCTCCCCACAATGGTTAGTTCTTGACAGTCCGCAACTATCATGCGTATATTTCTTTGATTCTGGTGCCTGCCTGAAAATTTACAACACAGGAATAAATTATCCAGCTCAACTGATCTGATTTCATGCTGATGTTTGTGTCTCACATCAGCCTCCTAACCTACTTTGTCTAACCCTATCACCAGATCCTTTTATTCTTTCCAATCCTCGTGGTATAAGGTGTCTATGCTATATGCTTCAACAATTCCATGTGGTAGTAGAGTTCCATTTAAGGCCTTGCTAATGATTTTAAAAATGTATTCGTCAACACTTTCAGTAGGCTATTCACCCACTATTATGTAGTTGTGCCACTGACTACAAGCAGATGATGCAAAGTGTTATGTCATAATGTGTTTTTTGCTGTGATAACTTGGCAAATAGTGCAGTCAGTGTATAATCTATGTCATGCTGGCTTGTTATGACTGACTTGTACTTGCACTGTGAAGTGTAATTGATCAACTTGTCATGGAAATGGTTTGTATAAGCATGGTATAGTATTGTGGAAACAAGTTATTTAAAACTACCAGCACTATAGAAACATAGCATGGCAAACTCACTTGCACGATTTAGCCATTAGTCACTGAGGATTCTTTTTAGGTGGCATCTGGCGCAGTGGTTATGCTTTATATTTTAGATTATGGTTATTCTCCTGAGTTTACGGTGCTCATGAGGGACAGAGCCCTATCTTTACCTTTGTCCATGTTGAACTCTCTTAGCTACTCTCTCTGACTGTGGTCTCGTGTGCATTGCTCTTTCCAGTTTGCTCCATCATTGGATGTGGCTACAAACTACATTCTCTGGAATTCCTGTTCTAAAACCCACTGCCAGGCCACCTCTCTATCATTATTGTTGGATACCTCTCCTGATAACTACTTTTGACGAGACAACTATTTTTTCTTGTATCTCTAGTGCGTTGATGTGTCAATTACATTGAAGGTGGTAATATCTTTATTTCTGTGCAAGTCATCCAGATTGGAATCTGGAACGTCTCAACAAACTAATGAATGAATTGTGCCTTTATTACGGCTCAGTGGACAAATCATGGCACAATTGTAAGGCGTCTGTACTACTGTATTTAGCTCATGCTTGTACCCTTCACTTATTTGTGTCTGATTGTTTCTCCTTCACGAAGCAACGATGCACAAGTGTCTCCAGTGCTTCATAGCAAATTTCAGCTAATCCAAACTTGCTATTTTATCCCTACCTGTTCATTCCACATTTTTGTTCTCGCTCCAGTTTTGGTATCCGCTTCATGCAGACATAAATCACAAAACCGTTGTTCTTGGACATTAGACCAAACCGGTTTAATCCATTGAAAAGCAGCCGCATAAAACCTATTGTAAATCCTACCTTTTACTTCCTTGCTTAATGTTGTCTACCAAAACAAGAAAGGCAGGCATTTACATAGCAACTTCTTGCTCCTAAGGATTTTTACTAAGTTAATCAGGCACAAATTGAGACTGAGTCAAAGGATGCATTAGGACAGCTGACTTAAAAGGTTTTGCCAAAGTGGTTTGAAAGATTTGCATTTTCATGACATCAGGATGTACCAAGTATGAAGTATTTTTTGTAGTGTTGTCATTGTTGTGATGTAGGAAGCTTGGCAACAAATTTGTGCGCATTCAGTGTGGAGCACGTTTGAACTCATTGCCGCAGAAGGCAACAAGTTCAAGTCAGTCTTTAAGACAGAGACAGATAGGTTCTTGATTAATAAGGGGATCAAGGGTTATAGGGAGAAGGCAGGAGAATGGGGATGAGAAACATATCAGCTGTGATTGAATGGCGGAGCAGACTAGATGGGTCGAATGGCCTAATTCTGCTCCTATCTCTTATGGTCTTCATACAGTATGATACACAGCATCTTGGAGCAAAGGAGGGAATTTTGGAACATGTGGCAATGATTGAAAGTTGAACCTATTTGGCTGCCAATGGTGGGTTCTGTAAAGTTTTTAACAAACTGTAATTAATATCTTGTTTTTTCTGTTGGATTTTATATTAATGGTGATGGGTGGGAGGTACTCTATTATTAATGGCCTGAGGTAAGGTAAAGACTGTACACTTGGGCTTTATGAACACTTAGTTTGGATTGCTTGTCATGTTATGTTCTGCGTTCCTCTGTTAATACAAGCCTGATTGGGTTCTGTTTTTCAATGAACCTCTGGTCTCGGGTCTGTAAACATTAAACTCATCATTCCAGGTTAACTAGCTCGAAAGGAGAGTTGTGGAATGGATATTAATTAACTCTTGACTGGTGAGCTTATTTTGAATGGGAAAGTTGTGCTACTACTTCGCTGATTGAAATGATGGTGCCACCCTTCATGTTGAGTTGCAGGTTCTGACATCTCAAACTCCCTTTTCCAGTTGCACCAGTAAAGAAAAATCTGCCTTTTGAAGTTTCCTGCACTTCTGAATACTTTAATGAATTCCTGAGTGTGGCCTCAGATGCCAGGCACTAGGTGGAGGTGTGCATAAATTGCTGTAGATGAGAATTGAACTCCGTGCGATATGCAAACAAAATCCACCTGATAAACAGATTATTTTCTTCAAAACTGCAGCATAAACCTTTCTGTGTAGCTGATTCTGTAGCATAATGGCCCAGTGGAATTGATCCAAATGCTTAGTGATGCTATACATCCTGAGTCCACTGTGTCCATTTGCAAAGCACTTTATTGAATTGTGCGGGTTTATTTCAAGTTGAGATTTATTTTCTGGCTTGCTCTTTGATTGGAAAGTGCATTTTGTGTTGTAATATGGCGTTTTAGTGTACATCCAGAATTGAAAAGCTAGTTTCTACAGTGGTCAGCTCCCTTCAGCTGTGTCTCAGCCTATTATTCCAAGCTTTGACCCCTTTCGACAATTAAGGTCTCCAGTCCCTTTAGTTGTAATTCTTCAGTTAATGCCACTGGGTCCCTCACAGGGATTTAAACACTGGCCTGTGAGACTCGGTGAATCATCTACGTACTTTCAAAGACCAGAAATTTGATTTGTCCTGCTGTATGTGATGGAGAAGAACATTGATAGTGTAGTCCCAGCTGATAATACTGGACAGTCAGGTCCCAGAATGGAGCCCTGGCCCGATAGTCTGTACCGGGCAGCACGGTAGCATTGTGGATAGCATAATCGCTTCACAGCTCCAGGGTCCCAGGTTCGATTCTGTCTTGGGTCACTGGCTGTGCGGAGTCTGCACATCCTCCCCGTGTGTGCGTGGGTTTCCTCCGGGTGCTCCGGTTTCCTCCCACAGTCCAAAGATGTGCAGGTTAGGTGGATTGGCCATGATAAATTGCCCTTAGTGTCTAAAATTGCCCTTAGTGTTGGGTGGGGTTACTGTGTTATGGGGATATGGTGGAGGTGTTAACCTTGTGTAGGGTGCTCTTTCCAGGAGCCGGTGCAGACTCGATGGGCCGAATGGCCTCCTTCTGCACTGTAAATTCTATGAAAAGACCTTAACTTTTTTATTTAGATACTTGGATGTACAGTATCAGAACTTCCGATTAGCTTTTAACAAAAGAATAAAACTTTATTAAATGTGAAAGGATTAACTCGAACACAATACCCCTTCACCCCTACTGTATCTTCACTGGTGTCCTCATACAAGTTACGCAATATATCTTGTAATATAATCTCGTTAAGTACACAATCCATGTAAACCATCAGGCCGACTGTATCAGACATGCCACACTCTGAAAGCAAGTGGCAGATGTCACCCAATAGAACTTCTGTAGATTTCTCATCGATTTCCCCCGCCCTCCGCATCCTATGTTTGTCATGCTGTGAGCCAAGTGGTCTCATTGGAACTTTAACTTCCACATGAGTCTTTCCAAACTCTGTTCTCAAAGAACACACTTTGAAATCCCCTCCCACAAAAGCTGTCAGATGCTTTCAAGGATCCACATCCAGAGTTTAAAATTTCTCCTTCAGTATTCTGGATTGCCACCTGCGTTCAAGCTTCCACACAATCTTTCGGGCACCCAGCCACGCCGATAGAATCAATGGGCAGCATGGTACATGGTTAGCACCCGCATTTGATTCCAGCCTTGGGTGACTGTGGAGTGTGGACTTTCTCCCTGATCCTGCGTGGGTTTCCTCCCACAGTCCAAAAATGTGCAACTTGGGTGGATTGGCCATATTAAATTGCCCCTGAGTTGATCCTCAAAGCAAACTTGATTTTTTTTCAGACTTGAGAAACCCTGCCATATAGCTGACCCACACTCCTGACTTTGGGGGCTCCGAATCCCTCCATCTCCGGGCCACCAGGGAGAAGGTCAGGACACGGCCCCCGGCTCTTTCGATACCCCAAACACTGCTAGTTCTGGACTCATTACAGTTACCCTCCCTTCCAGGATCTCTGACATAACATCTGCAAATCCCTGCCAGAATCCCCTCAATTTCGGACATGCCCAAAACATATGTACATGGTTCGCCGGGCTACCCCCACACTGCCCACATCTATCCTCCACCGCCTCAAAGAACCTGCTCATCTGGGCTACCGTCATGTGGGCCCTGTGGACCACCTTGAACTGGATCAAGCTAAGTCTGGCACACGCCAAGGATGCATTGACTCTCCAAGGCTTTTACCCACAGTTCAATTTCCAACTCTCCTCCCAGCTCCTCTTCCCACTTCCTCTTCACTTCTCTGATCGGGGCCCCTTCCCACTCTAACAATTCCCTGTATATCTCCGAAACCCTCCCACCTCCAACCCCTGTTTTTAACATCACCTTATCCCGTAATCCCCTTTGGGGGAGGCGAGGAAAGCTTGGAACCTGCCTCTGTACAAAGTCCCGCACCTGAAGGTACCGAAACCCGTTCCCACCCGGCAGCTCAATCCTCCTCTAATGCCTCCAAGGTCGGAAAGCCCTCTTGAATGAATAGGTCCCCAAATCTCTCAATCCCTGCCTGCTGCCATCTCTTAAAGCCCCCATCCAGCCCCTCTGGGGCAGGTGGTTGTCACAGATCAGTGACCACACTGAAACCCCCTCCAGTCCCATGTGCTGCCCCCCAACCTTAGGGCTGCCACCACAACAGGGCTTGTAGAGAACCGAGCCGGCGAGAATGGCAGAGGCGCCGTCAGTAAAGCCTCCAATCTCGTACTCTTGCAGGATGCCGCTTCCACTCGCTCCCAACCCGACCCCTCCCCCACTACTCACTTCCTGATCATTGATATTTTTGCCGCAAGTAATAGTTAATAAAGCTCGGGAGGGCCAAGCCCCCCTCTCCGCGACCCCATTCCAGGAGTGCCTTCTCGGAAGTACTGTCATCTTCACCGTCTGGACTCACCCCGTCAGTGTCAGCGGAAGCATGTCCCAACTGCGTAAATCCCTTTTCATTTGATCGACCGCTTTGCCCAAATTTAACTGATTAAGCTGACCCCAACCCTTAGCCACTTGAATCCCCAGATATCTAAAACCCCCAACCGGGTCTGTGACATAGAGCAACAAATCGTCTGCATAGAGAGAGACACTGTGCTCTCTTTTTCTCTCTTCTCTCTCTCTCTCTCTCTTCCCCCCCCCCCCCCCCCCCCACCACTCACTATCCCCTGCCAGACATTAGATGATCTAAGGGCCATCGCTAAGGGCTCTATGGCCAGGGCAAACAATAATTGGAAGAGCGGGCATCCCTGCCTTGTTCACTCACAGAGACTGAAGTATTCTGACCGGACTCGGCGCGGGACTGGTCCAGCGTCATGGAGGCGAGCAGCGGGCGATCATCCGAGGAGTCCGATGAGGAGCGGCAGTGACCCGGGTCCTGCGGTCCAGTCCCGAGGGGGAGACAAAATGGTGGCGATGGCGGCGTCCGAAGGACCTGTGGGGGAGACGATGGCAGCGCCCATGGTGCGCACGTTGTGGGCGTGGGGCAAGATGGCGGCGCCCACTGGCCGCACTTGGACCTGGGGGGAGAAGATGGCGGCGCTAATGGTACGCACGTTGTGGGGACGGTGCAAGGTGGCGGCGCCCACAGGCCGCACGTAGACCTGGGGGAGAAGATGGCGGCGCCCACTGGTCTCACGTGGCCCTGGGAGCAGAGGATGGCGGCGCCCATTGTGCGATCGGCTGAGGGAAGGGAGAGAAATCTGAAGCGATAGCGGCAACTGCGCGGGCCTGGCACATTGCCGCAAAGTGGCCCCCCTTGCCGCAGGATTTGCAGGTGGCGGCGCGGGCTGGGCAGCGCTGGTGGGGGTGCTTCAGTTGGCCGCAGAAGTAGCAACGGGGACACCCAGGGTTCGCGGTGTGGCGGGCAGCGCAGGCATATTGTGCAGGAGCGGCCCCAGTCGGGGGGTCGGTTGTGCGGTCCACGAGGGGTAGGATGGGTGGGCCACGCGGCGAGCGGGGTAGGACTGTACATTATGAGAAGGGACCGTCATGGAGAGCCCTAAAGCTTTCATCTCCATTAGGTCGAGCGCGGCCCCTTCCAGCAGTCGTTGCCGGTTGGGGTCCGATGCAATCCCCGTCACGAATGCATCACGCATGAGGAGATTGGAATGTTCCGTGGCCGTGACGGCCTGCCAGCCACAATCCCGTACGAGAGGGATAAGGGCCTGCCAGAAGTCTTCAATCGACTCACCAGGTAGTTGTACGCGAGTGGCGAGTACATGCCTTGCAAATAGAGTCTTCGTCTTCTGGACGTAGTTTTCTTTAAGGAAATTTCTTTTGATGCCTGTGTAATTCGGCGCGTCCAAATCAGCGGGAACACGCTGGAGCTCAACCGTGAGTAGAGAACCTGGATTTTCTGAGCTTCTGTCGGCTCGGGAGTTGCTGAGTTGATATAGGCCTCGAAGCAAGCCAGCCAGTGATTAAAGTCCTTTCTGGCGTTTGGCGAGTGCGGATCCAGTTGCAGGCGATCTGGTTTGATCCTGATGTCCATGATGCGGAAAATCAAACTCATAAATTGATGCGCTATCAATTGTATTAAAGACTCGAATGGGTACAAGAGAGGCTTTATTAGTTAGATGTTTATCCTCCGACTGCAGCTGGTAGAATGGCTGCTCAGGAGAACTCATACATGTTTATATGGCCCCTTGTGGGCGGAGCTAGCCGGCCGGGGCTACCGGCGAACCTGTAGTCCAGGTACTGCTGTACATCCCCTAATACAGGCACACACACAATTACACAGTGGATCACCACACTTACATTTGCCACCTGCGCCTGATATAACAGACGGACCCAATCCACAAATCCCTGCTTGAACCCAAACCAGCCTAAAATATCCCATATTTACTTCCACTCCACCCAGTCGAAAGCCTTCTCTGCTTCCATGGCTACTATCACCTCAACCTCGCACCCCTCCGCTGGCACCATTATAACATTAAGAAGCCGTCTAATATTGGAAGTCAGGTGCCTGCCCTTCACAAATCCCGTCTGAGCCTACCCGATTACCTCCAGGACGCAATCCTCTTTTCGAGTCAAGATCTTTGCCAGCAATTTAGCATCTACATTCAAAAGGGAAATTGGCCTGTACGATCCACAGCTCTCCGGGTCCTTGTCTCGCTTCAGGATGAGAGAAATTGATGCCTGTGATAGTGTCGGGGGAAGCACTCCCAGCTCCTTATTAAAAACCTTAACTAGAAGCGGCCCTAGTAACCCAGAAAACGTTTCATAAAATTCCACTGGGCATTCATCAGGTCCTGGAACCTTACCCGATTGCATTGCCCCACTCCGTCTATCACCTACCTAAGCCCAATTGGGCCCTCCAGGACTTCCACCAGCTCCTCATTTATCTTCGGGAACTCTAGCCTCTCCAGGAATTGATTCATACCCTCCTCCCCAACTGGGGGTTCCAACTCAGATAGTCGACATAGAATTCACGGAACACTTCATTAACTGCCCCCGGGTCTATCACTAGTTTCCCCCTCATATCCTTTATTTTCCCTATTTCTCTCGCCGCCTCCTGTGTCCTCAGCTGATGTGCCAACATCCTGCTAGCTTTCTCCCCATATTCATATATTGCCCCTTTTACTCTCCTCAGCTGTCCCTCTGCACTACCTGTGGAAAGGAGCCCAAATTCCATTTGGAGTCTGACTGGAGATTCCTCGTCTGGAGATTCCGCATATCCCTGTCCACCTGTAAGATTTCACCTACCAACCTGTGCAGCTCTGCCTGTTCGGTCTTCTCCCTATGGGCCCGAATCAAAATACATTCCCCTCTAATAACCACCTTCAAGTAGGGGGTTTGTGAGAGGGAAAGTGTAAAATAAAATTCAGGGATGACGTAGTGGAATGGGTTGCTATTGTGCATTTGCTCTTATGCAGATGTGCACTTCAGAATGAAAATGGGAGCATGCTGCTGAAGGGTGTGAATGCACAATGAGACCTTTTTATTCATTCAGGGGATCTGGGTATGGTTGGCTGGGCCAGCATTTATTGCCCTTGAACTGAGTGGTTTGCTAGTCCATTTCAGAGGTCAGCCAATGACATTACTGTGGGTATGGAGTCACATGTAAGCCACGCTGTAAGAGTGGCAGATTTCCTTTCCAAAAGGACATTAGTAAACCAGATGGGTTTTATGACAATCAACAATGTTTTCATGGTTTGTAATTCATCATTAGACTTTTAATTCCATATTTCTGTTGAATTCAGATTTCACCATCTGCTATGGTAGGATTCAGACCCTGTTCCCCAAAGCGTGGCCCTGGGTTACTTTAAAAAAAAATGTATTTTATTCCAAACACATTCCAAAATTACAAAAGCATAAATAATCGAAGAACTCTTTCTTCTCCTCCTCCTTTCCCCCCACCCCCACGGGACAAACAATTTCTCAAACATGGTCATGAACAGTTCTCACTGTGTCTCAAAGCCCTCCGCTGATCCCCTCAATTCAAACTTAATCTTTCCCAGCTGGAGAAAGTCATACAGGTCCCCTAGCCAGGCTGCTACCCCAGGCGGCATTGTTGACCGCCAATCCTTCGGACAACTAGAGAGGCGAAGGTCACAACATCGGCCTTCCTCCTCTCCATCAGCTTCGGCATTTCTGATACCCCAAGAATCGCCACAATAGGGTCCGGTCCGGCCCCCACAATCTTTTGATAATGCCCCAAATACCCCCTCCTAGTATTTTTCCAACTTCTCACAGCCCCAGAAAACATGTGCGTGGTTTGCTGGTCTTCACCCACACTTCTCTCTCGTGTGCCACCCCCTGGAAGAACCCACTCATCCTCGCCTGAGTCATGTGCACCCTGTGTACTACCTTAAACTGCATCGAACTGGTCCTTGCACACAAGGTTGTTGAATTCACCCTGTCATTGCCTCGCTCCACACACCTCATCCAATCATCTCCTCCTCACCCCCCTCCCATTTCTCCTTATCTCCTTATTACTCACTACCTGTGCTTCCCCAATCCTACCCTCCCTTCCACATCTGGGAGCAGTAACTGCTCCAATACGGTATGCTCTGGCATCTTGGGAAACTCTCTATTCAGAAATGTGTCATCCTTGCGCAGGAGCCATGCTAATCTTCTATATCGTTCCATTTTTAGTATATAGAACATAGAACAGTACAGCACAGAACAGGCCCTTCGGCCCTCGATGTTGTGCCGAGCAATGATCACCCTACTTAAGGCAGCACGGTAGCATTGTGGATAGCACAATCGCTTCACAGCTCCAGGGTCCCAGGTTCGATTCCCGGCTGGGTCACTGTCTGTGTGGAGTCTGCACATCCTCCCCGTGTGTGCGTGGGTTTCGTCCGGGTGCTCCGGTTTCCTCCCACAGTCCAAAGATGTGCGGGTTAGGTGGATTGGCCACAATAAATTGCCCTTAGTGTCCAAAATTGCCCTTAGTGTTGGGTGGGGTTACTGAGTTATGGGGATATGGTGGAGGTGTTGACCTTGGGTAGGGTGCTCTTTCCAAGAGCCGGTGCAGGCTCGATGGGCCGAATGGCCTCCTTCTGCACTGTAAATTCTATGTAGTTCTATGTACTCAAACCCACGTATCCACCCTATACCCGCAACCCAACAACACCCCCCCCCCCCCCCCCCCCCCCCCAACCTTACTTTTTAGGACACTACAGGCAATTTAGCATGGCCAATCCACCTAACCCGCACATCTTCGGACGGTGGGAGGAAACCGGAGCACCCGGAGGAAACCCACGCACACACTGGGAGGACGTGCAGACTCCGCACAGACAGTGACCCAGCTGGGAACTGAACCTGGGACCCTGGAGCTGTGAAGCATTTATGCTAACCACCATGCTACCGTGCTGCCCTTCAATACGTATATGTGCTGCTAAAGTGAGCACTGGGTTTCTGGATTACTAATTCTGTGACAGACAGTACCACTTCTCCACTGCCTCCCCTTGCCCTTGCTTCCCCTACCCTTAAGTACCTGTAGAAAATTAAGCCATAAAATCAACAGTATTTTGCATTTAATTTGTAACGTTGAGCACAAAATTAATTTATACAAATCACTTGCAGAGCCACAGTACAATTTTGGTGCTCTATTATGGAAAAGACAATAAAGCTGCACAATGCTTGGCATTACTAGAATAATTTCAGGGATAGGAAACTGTGCCTGTGAGGAGAAACTTGAGATAATGAGATTCAAATAAGATATGGGGTTTTTTAAATTTCTGAATGATATTGATAAGCTAGGGGAAGACTATTCTCGAAGTCAGCAACATGGTATTAACAATTTTAAAGATTCTGACTGAGGAATTAAGGGACATTTCTTTTCATTAGGTTTTTTTTGAATATGGGAGTGGGGAGGGGGTCAAAGTAGGTACAAAAAATAATTGGACAGGGTGTAAAACATTTTTCTGGCCAGAGCAAATCCATCACCCATGTATATGTTTACTATGAGGTCAGGTTAAAACAGAGATTGTGCATCTTGGGGAAAATTAATAAATATTTGAAGCCGAGGAGGATGCAAGAAGAGAGAATGCAATGGTGGGAATTAGCATTTGATTTCTCACGCAAAGAGTGTGCAGGCCTGATGACTTGCATGGCCGCAGGCAATTCTGTAAATCTCTGAAAGCAGTGGATGCTGAAAGGAAGCTGAACAACTCAATCTTGAAATGGGGAGAGAAGGGAAAAAAATAACTTGCAAATTGTATAATGATTTATTGCACTCTTGGGCATTTAACAGCACTTCACAGCCAATGAGTTACTTTTTGAAGTGCATTGATTGGCTGTAATGTTTACCTACGTATCAATTTGAACACAGTAAGGTTCCAGAAACATACAATGAAATGAAAATTGCTTATTGTCATAAGCAGGCTTCAAATGAAGTTACTGTGAAAAGCCCTCGTCGCCACATTCCGGTACCTGTTCGGGGAGGCTGGTACGGGAATTGAACCGTGCTGCTAGCCTGCCTTGGTCTGCTTTCAAAGCCAGCGATTTAGCCCTGTGCTAAATCAGCCCCTTTGACTAAGTAGAGCTGGAGTTGACTGACTGCTGGGCTCGTGGAATCTGAAATAAGGGAATGTTATAAAAATAGCTGAAGACATGAGCAACCTGAGCTGTGATTAATGCGGTTGAATTTTAAAAAAATACGACAAATAAACTGGGAGTGAGGCATATCACCCACCTTGTGAATGCTACTCTCTTCGCATTAACATTTATTTTAGGACTTTTAACAGAATAATTTAAAGTTGAAACTATTTGGAGAAAAACAGAATGCACTAGTTGTAGGAACAGCTGTGGTCCACTTGGCTCCACTGCTTTCCAGTTAGGTCATGGTTTGCCGGCCTATGTGTCAATTTCACATAGCTGCCATACACAAAAGGTCCTGGTCCCCACCCTGTGCATTTGCATTTCAAATAGTTTGTTTTTGATGCTGAGCAATGTTTGAAATGTAGTGATGTTTGAATTTTGCTTGACTGCTTTTTTAAAAACTAGTAAGTTCCTGAGTAACTCTGAAAACACAGGTGAGGCATCACTGCACTTGACAGTATAGATTCAAGGAGGCATTTCTGCTCCTAGTTTCAACCCTACCTTTTTTGTCAGGATGAAACTGTGCAATGGGGCTGAAGCACTATAAATGTAAGCAATTCCTGGGTACACATGAGATGTAGAAATTGCAAAAGAGGAGGATAGTGTTTAGCAATGTTTTAGGACTTTTTACTAACAGTAGAATGTTTTAAAGTTGAAACTATTTGCGGGAAAAACAGAATCCACTTGACATAGTAACAGGTGTGGTCCACTTAGCCCAACTTTGTTCTGCTATCCAGTTAGGTTATGACTGGTCTGTATATCAACTTCACATAGCTGCCTTGCCCTTTACACTGACCTAACAAAGATAATCACACCCCTGCACTGAGACACCATAAACTGTGTACATAATTATCCTGGGGATGAGACTTTGTAACTTGCCTGGTGTGACTTTTCACCTGTACTAATGTGACCATTCTGTATTTCCTATTGCAGGTTCTGACAGTTTCCCTCGTGGTGTCTGTGTGGAGAAGGCCACACACACTCCATTACAACGACGGCTTTTGCTTGCGTTTTCCAGTGTTTCTTCTGTCAGAGAGTGCACCAGGCCTGTAACTCTTCGACTGCCAGCCCAGAGCTCAGCAGCGAAGAACACCCGTTGGAAATGGTAAAGATGACAAAATCAAAAACCTTCCAGGCTTACCTGCCAAACTGTCACCGGACATACAGTTGTATCCATTGTCGAGCTCATCTAGCGAATCACGACGAGCTAATTTCCAAGGCAAGTCTTTGGGGGCGGGGAATAGATTGGGGTACTTGTTCCACTCGTTGTTTGAAAATTGTTCGTTGCCGACTAGGGGGAACTAATTGTTGCGTTCCTGATTGCAAAGAATGTGAGTAAAAATATTGGGTGAGAACTATAATTGTCAGAATTATTCAGTTAAGAAGGGTTTTGGAGTAGATGGGGAGAAACTGCTGGAGGGTGCTCAATAACAGATGGGACACATTAGATAATTGATAAAAGAATCAGAGGTGAGATTAGATTTGTTTTATGTAGTGAGTTCTGATGAAATGCCCTGAATTGAAAAGGAAGGAACTGAATTGAAAAGGAATTTGTTAAATGAGAAATGTGACTAATTGGCTGTCCTGTCACAGCGAACCAACACTGGTACAATGTGCCCAGTGGCTGCCTCCTTTTGCTGTAGGGTTCAGTCTGACTGTGTCTCTTGCAGTTGAACAGCCTGCTGGCAAACACTGCCAAGGTTCAAAATATGAACTTGAATGATTTTACCAAAGATCAGACCAAACCTTCACAAATGTGTGTTGGCAAGAGTCAACATGTGGCAGGTATTGCGGAAGAGTGGGGAAAGAGAATCCTGGAAATACAAGAGCAGTTGCTGTTCCTAACCTCAAGTGACATTACTGCCTGATTGTAGGTGTTGCGCTCTTGTTTACTGCTGGGTTTTTCTTCGTCTGTGCCTGTGAGGATCTTGATGATCAGTGCATTCCACTCTGCTGATGTGCTGAAAACAATTTCAAAAGTTTGAAACATGTACATTGAGGATAGTTGGAATTCTGCTGCTCTGTGGAAGACTGAATAGGTATTTGAGGACCCCGGTCTAAGTAACATTTAGATGGGTGTGATCCAAATGAGGTAACTTTGCTATTGCTTCTTGGGGTGAGAAAGGGGGAGTGATCTGATGGAGTGATAGTAAGCAGTTTTGGGACAGAAAATTGGACTTGTGGTATCAGTAAGAAAAGGCTTTTTCCATATTAGCAGCACCTTTTCCTGCTGTGCCGCTCTCTTTTATGTGATTACTGACTTACCGTGGCCAATACAAATAGCAGCCTCTTACTGCCCAGGAATGCTTCTATATTTATCCCAGTGCTCCACAGTTATGGGGATATTTACTGTGCTTGAAGTCTGTTTGACATGAGTAACAGTTTCCACATGATGGAGGTTAGATTTGAAGCTATTGGGGCTTCACGTGGTTCCCTGCCTTTTTTGCACTCGCTGATGTGGGCCTACTCTGCTGCTTGGTATCCAGTCAACTCTGGCCCTGCAGCAATATTCTTCAAACAATTGCAGATTCCAACACTTGAAACATGTTCCTGTTCTCTGTTTTGCTTTAATTACTTGTCCTTTGCTCAAAGGACCGAATAGCTAAGTTTCGCATTTCTGCCATTACTCTCTCTTTTCACCCATCCCTCATCCTATGTGGAGTTCCTCATTGTTTATCTACACTTCTGTTGCCTAGTAGTTGGGAATGTTGCAACATCTAATTTCCCACAGATTGAGATTGGGGGAGAAAAACAGTGTTCGCCACTTCCCCGCAATCTCATTCACCTTTTGTAATTCCTGTGTCTGTGTGGGAGCATATCCTGTGTGGGAGCGTGTCCTCTCCCTGTCTGATTAATCCTCTTTTTTTTTTTCATTTGTTATTGATCTTGCAAAATTGTTAATGACATGGATGCCTGGGTATGCTAGGCTTTCCTGCTATGGCTCTGAGACTTCACAATGTTGTAGCGTGCGATGTGGTTAGCAACAAACTCAAAGAAATGTGTGGAATCTGTTCTCTGAAAGGATATATTTTTGAGTCCCCATGTGTCTTGTGCGTCACAGTGCAGTGGGAGGAGTGTCAATTAACCTATTCACCTTGAATGTAATCGCCTGGAATTCGGGCAAATGCCTTCAGATCATCTGAACTTATTGGCCAGTGCAGCCTCTGTCCACTAGCTATTGGCTCATATTTTTTTCCAATATTGCTGTTCTCTGGGTGGGGTGGCACAGTGGTTAGCACTGCTGCCTCACTGTGCCAAGGACCCAGATTCATTTGTGGCCTTGGGTGACTGTGTGGAGTTTGCACTTTCTCTCTGTGTATGCGTGGGTTTCCTATCCACTCGCTGTCCAAAAATGTGTAGGTTAGGTGGATTGGCTGTGTTATTTTGTCCCTTAGTGTTCAAAAGGTTAGGTGGAATTACGGGGGTAGGGTGTTCTTTCAGAGGCTCGTGCAGACATGATGGGCCAAATGGTCTCCTTCTGCACAGTAAGAATCAATGAAATAGATGAACCACCGAAGTGACTATACACCAAATGGGTGTTTGCTGTCTGACTTTCACTGGTTGCAGCAGCTGGTGCATTTTCTGTCACTCATGCAGATGTGCACACTGATTGTGGGAACTGTTGATGTGAAGGTCCACTGATGAAATCCAACTTCAGACATGAGATAGAACTGGCCTATACCAGTAAGATTCAGTCATGACTGGAAATTCTGAAGCCTAATCACAGGACCTTTGTTTTGGTGTGGGAGAGAGAAGTGTAGCAGTGCAGTGGGCATCCTTGCAGGCATCACTTGGCCTGAGAAGGAAGGGTCAATGCTGGCAATTCATGTAGCTGACCCATTGCTCCATTTATTGTTTCCCATGCCTCCTGATGCAAGTCTCTAACATTTTGTTTTCCCCTGTGAATGAACAGTTCTATGAATACTTCAAACGTTGCCTTTGAACTTGCTCCAGTGCACCAGTGTTGGCTGTATTTATGTAGCTCTCCAACTCCATGAAGCTACTTGCTTCTTCTCCGTATTCTTGCTGCATCACTTTCTCTTGCGATCTCTAGCTCTTCAAAAGCAGCACTTTTAAAGAAAAATAAATCATCTTTCTCAATTAATGCTTTTGGTGCTCTTCCTATGTTTTTCCAGTCTCCCATTCCAGACTACCTCCTTTTGCAAAGCACTTGCATGTTCTCAGCAAGGCATATGATAAAGCAGTTTGAGTAGGTAAACAAATAATGCAACACCGTGTAAGGATGTTCATAACATGAGGTGAATGAAAAGATTGTGGAAATGGTAACTAGAGCATTTCTGACAGGATGTGCACCACACCACAGCAGTTTTTAAAAAAATTGTTGATGATCTGGCAAAATAGTTGATACTGTGCTGCATTTAGTTAGCGGCTTGAGTCTCTGGGAGTTTGTAAGATGTCATAGTTGCTGTGATCTTTCATTAGTATGACCGAGGCACTCTGCTGTTGGGCCACTCTGTTCTGTTTATTGATCCGATTGTGCTCAATGTTTTGGGAAGAAAGCTGATTGCACAGACTTGGACATAGTTATCTTTTCTCTTGCAGGCTAAGGTTACAGCACCAATGTTGGGTATGTTCAGTCTGCCATGCCATACAAGTCTGTACCAAGAGCCAGTAGGACAAAGTAAGCCCATGCACCTAGACCTTTCCCAATATCTGTTTGCACTTCCCAGTGTCTGCAGTATGGTCTGCACTTTTATTACCAAATGGGTATGAGGCTGTAGCTTAGCAGTACTTGGCTTGGATACACCCACAGGTGTATTGGGAATTTTAAATTCCACTGACACCAATGGTTTGCATAAAATGAGTGATGGATGATTTCCATGCCAGTTTTGTTGGTGAGTTGTAACATCTTCCAAAAAAAGCAAGTACAGCATGTGATACACTCCACCTTCACGGCTCACGGATGTGGGTGGGTGGCTCTTGTAATTGGGTCAGAGGCCGACCTGTGACACTGGATTTGGCTGTTGGTGACCTTTTATAAATGTGGATCCCAAGAATACTAGTCACTCCAACTTTAAAATTGGAGTATCTTTGAAATGTTTGGTGTTCTTCATTACTACCCAAATAATTAGCACTTGGCAATGTTCTTTACAGTGAAATAGTTCTCTGTCATATGCATTGCTTCATTAGCCTATGTTTTGAGAATACAGTGTGGAAACTTGGCACTGTTGTGATGAGAAGCTGCCCTCTCCCCACAGATTAGCTGACTAGGATGTTGCACTGGAGAAGTTCTGGGCACTCCCAACTGTAACCTTGCACTGCCAGGAGAGGTGTGGATTTCCTGTTGGTCATGGAAAGATTATGTAATCTGGAACCAATCAGAATCGCTCGCTGATCATGGAGTGGATTTTATTCCCAGGTGAAGCCTGCCTCTCATCCAAGTTTGGCAGATTTTCAGCAACAAAAACAAATACTTGTGCCAGCCTATTAATGGATGATGTGGTTATAAAATTGACAGTGTGCAGCCCATAATAATCACAGGAGAATTGAATGTCTGGTAACTGGAGATGGTTACATGGTGCAAGCACTGTGTACTTCTGACTGCTTGTGCTTATTAGAATTGTTCAATATTGCAAGAAATTGCAGGTCTCAAATGTCTTTGGAGGACCTGCAGACAATCAATCTGGCCAAGTATTCGGTGGGAACCGTTTATAAAAACTACTAAAAGAAGGAAGGAGTGATTACAAAATAAGGGAAAGTCATCAATTATTCTGTGCTATAGATTTCCATGCTGGCATTGCACATCTATTGTCTGACTCTGGAATCTCTATCACAAGTTTCAGTTTGTCAATTTTTGAATTGGGATACAAAATTAAACTGGGTTAGATGTTTGGTCACCCACCTTAAGAATTCCCTTTTTGCTGTAAACAGCCTCATTTTTTTGCAAATTATCTATTCTAGTGATTAGTTTGGTGATTTTCTGCAATTTAAACAGCAAATTCTGATTTCAGTTCTTTTGAAGTATTTCAAATGTGTTAATATGACTATTATAGCGCTCCACATTGTGAATATCTTCAAACATCGCTGAAATGCTGATACAGATGCCGGGTGTGTGTTTGGGTATTCCCTGCTAGGCATGGTAATTGATCCTAAAAGTGTACCTGCTAGCATGTGGAAAAGGTGCGCTAACGTTTCAGGTGTCATCTGCCATCTTAAAGACATTATTTGGTTTCTGAGTGCATAACAGGTGGTGTTAAAGTATGATGGGTAGTTGCTGTGAAGCTGGTCAGGATTTTGTTGAGTCCCAGGTTTGATCCTGGCCCGGTGTCACTGTCCGTGTGGAGTTTGCACATTCTCCCCGTGTCTGCGATTGTCTCTCCCTCACAGCCCAAAGATGTGTAAGGCAGGCGGATTGGCCACGCTTAATTGTCCCTTAATTGGGAAAAAATTGCTACTCTAAATTTTAAAAAAGGGGGAAAAAAAGGATTTTGTTGAGAGCCGTAGTTTTATAAAACTAGAACATTGTCATTAGAGTATATTTTTGTAATGAACAAGTGGTTTCTCTCTCGCTGACCAGCCTCTTGATTATGTGCATCGGAACAGATATGCTTAATGGTCTCTGTAGCTTTTTAGTACAAAGATATAGTTCAGCTATTTTCTATGCAGGGTGAACTTTGGACTGTAGTCTCTGGTTCCTTTTAGCCTCAAACATGTTTATCTTTACCGCTTTCTCTTTCTCAGTCGTTCCAAGGCAGCCAGGGACGTGCGTACCTGTTCAACTCCGTGTAAGTATGTGGCTCTTTTTGCTGTTTGCTGTTCTTGGGTGTCTGTGTGCCCTTGTGCTGTGTGGATTTGTTTTTCCTCCAAATTTGCACTCGTGAACTTGTCATGGTCTTTGGGGAGTTGAATTGTAAGACTGGAAATGATGAGTTACGGGTATTTGGTTCAATTTTGCACTGAAAGTCTTAGTTGATTAATTGAACGTCATTTAAGCAGAGGCTCCTGCTTTTACTCCTACCAATGACACTTGATCAGGTGTAAAATGGAAGAATGCGTGACTTCTTGTATCAAGGGAGAAATTCCTTCATAATGGCATGTTGCCATTAGAAACATTCAAAGCTGTGTGTTTAAAATCAGTTTGTTTTTGACTAATCTGTGCTGGGAATGGGGGTGTCAAATTTGCAATGGGCACTAGTCTCCATTGCTAAGAGGTTGCTAAATAAGAAATTGGGGTGGATGTGAAGCCTTACAGAATAAGAACATAAGAACTAGGAGCAGGAGTAGGCCATCTGGCCCCTCGAGCCTGCTCCGCCATTCAATGAGATCATGGCTGATCTTTTGTGGACTCAGCTCCACTTTCCGGCCCGAACACCATAACCCTTAATCCCTTTATTCTTCAAAAAACTATCTATCTTTACCTTAAAAACATGTAATGAAGGAGCCTCAACTGCTTCACTGGGCAAGGAATTCCATAGATTCACAACCCTTTGGGTGAAGAAGTTCCTCCTAAACTCAGTCCTAAATCTACTTCCCCTTATTTTGAGGCTATGTCCCCTAGTTCTGCTTTCACCCGCCAGTGGAAACAACCTGCCCGCATCTATCCTATCTATTCCCTTCATAATTTGAAATGTTTCTATAAGATCCCCCCTCATCCTTCTAAATTCCAATGAGTACAGTCCCAGTCTACTCAACCTCTCCTCATAATCCAACCCCTTCAGCTCTGGGATTAACCTAGTGAATCTCCTCTGCACACCCTCCAGTGCCAGTACGTCCTTTCTCAAGTAAGGAGACCAAAACTGAACACAATACTCCAGGTGTGGCCTCACTAACACCTTATACAATTGCAACATAATCTCCCTAGTCTTAAACTCCATCCCTCTAGCAATGAAGGACAAAATTCCATTTGCCGCCTTAATCACCTGTTGCACCTGTAAACCAACCTTCTGTGACTCATGCACTAGCACACCCAATTCTCTCTGCACAGCGGCATGCTTTAATATTTTATCGTTTAAATAATAATCCCGTTTGCTGTTATTCCTACCAAAATGGATAACCTCACATTTGTCAACATTGTATTCCATCTGCCAGACCCTAGCCCATTCACTTAACCTATCCAAATCCCTCTGCAGACTTCCAGTATCCTCTGCACTTTTCGCTTTACCACTCATCTTAGTGTCATCTGCAAACTTGGACACATTGCCCTTGGTCCCCAACTCCAAATCATTTATGTAAATTGTGAACAATTGTGGGCCCAACACGGATCCCTGAGGGACACCACTAGCTACTGATTGCCAACCAGAGAAACACCCATTAATCCCCACTCTTTGCTTTCTATTAATTAACCAATCCTCTATCCATGCTACTACTTTACCCTTAATGCCATGCATCTTTATCTTATGCAGCAACCTTTTGTGTGGCACCTTGTCAAAGGCTTTCTGGAAATCCAGATATACCACATCCATCGGCTCCCCGTTATCTACTGCACTGGTAATGTCCTCAAAAAATTCCACTAAATTAGTTAGGCATGACCTGCCCTTAATGAACCCATGCTGCGCTGCCCAATGGGACAATTTCTATCCAGATGCCTCGCTATTTCTTCCTTGATGATAGATTCCAGCATCTTCCCTACTACCGAAGTTAAGCTCACTGGCCTATAATTTCCTGCTTTCTGCCTACCTCCTTTTTTAAACAGTGGTGTCACGTTTGCTAATTTCCAATCCACCGGGACCACCCCAGAGTCTAGTGAATTTCGGTAAATTATCACTAGTGCATCTGCAATTTCCCTAGCCATCTCTTTTAGCACTCTGGGATGCATTCCATCAGGGCCAGGAGACTTGTCTACCTTTAGCCCCATTAACTTGCCCATCACTACCTCCTTAGTGATAACAATCCTCTCAAGGTCCTCACCTGTCATAGCCTCATTTCTATCAGTCGCTGGCATGTTATTTGTGTCTTCCACTGTGAAGACCGACCCAAAAAACCTGTTCAGTTCCTCAGCCATTTCCTCATTTCCCATTATTAAAACTCCTCCTCAAGGTTGCCTTGACCGACCAGGTTAAACCAATCGACATGTAGATTAAAATCCCCCATGATAACTGCTGTACCATTTCTACATGCATCAGTTATTTCTTTGTTTATTGCCTGCCCCACCATAATGTTACTATTTGGTGGCCGATAGACTACACTCCTCCTCAAGGTTGCCTTGACCGACCAGGTTAAACCAATCGACATGTTGATTAAAATCCCCCATGATAACTGCTGTACCATTTCTACATGCATCAGTTATTTCTTTGTTTATTGCCTGCCCCAACATAACGTTACTATTTTTGGTGGCCGATAGACTACTCCTATCAGTGACTTTTTCGCCTTACTATTCCTGATTTCCACCCAAATGGATTCAACCTTATCCTCCATAGCACCGATGTCATCCCTTACTATTGCCCGGATGTCATCCTTAAATAACAGAGCAACACCACCTCCCTTACCATCCATTCTGTCCTTCCGAATAGTTTGATACCCTTGGATATTTAACTCCCAGTCGTGACCATCCTTTAACCATGTTTCAGTAATGACCACTAAATCATAGCCATTTACGATGATTTGTGCCATCAACTATTTACTTTATTCCGAATAAAGTACACTTATGTTGGTTTTTTTACCTCTGTTTTGAATCTTAACATATCCAGTTTTATTCCTTTTGTTATTACTGGGCCTATTCACTGAGCTCCCCTCAGTCACTGTACCTTGTACTGTCGCCCTTTTAGATTTTTGACTATGTCTTCTCTGCCTTGCACTTTTCCCCTTACTTCCTTTTGCTTCTGTCCCTGTTTTACTACCTTCCAACTTCCTGCATCGGTTCCCATCCCCCTGCCACATTAGTTTAAACCCTCCCCAACAGCTCTAGAAAACACCCCCCCCCCCCTAGGACATCGGTTCCAGTCCTGCCCAGACCGTCCGGTTTGTACTGGTCCCACCTCCCCCAGAACCGGTCCCAATGCCCCAGGAATTTGAATCCCTCCCTCTTGCACCATCTCTCGAGCCACGCATTCATCCTATCTATCCTGACATTCCTACTCTGACTAGCTCGTGGCACTGGTAGCAATCCTGAGATTACTACCTTTGAGGTCCTACTTTTTAGTTTAACTCCTAACTCCCTAAATTCCGCTTGTAGGACCTCATCTCGTTTTTTACCTATATCGTTGGTGCCTATGTGTACCACGACAGCTGGCTGTTCACCCCCCCCCCCCCAGAATGTCCTGCAGCCGCTCCGAGACATCCTTGACCCTTGCACCAGGGAGGCAACAGACCATCCTGGAGTCTCGATTGCGTCCACAGAACCGCCTGTCTATTCCCCTTACGATCAAGTCCCCTATCACTATAGCCCTGCCATTTTTCTTCCTGCCCTGCTGTGCAGCAGAGCCAGCCACGGTGCCATGAACCTGGCCTCTGCTGCCTTCCCCTGGTTAGCCATCTCCCTCAACAGTATCCAAAGCGGTATATCTGTTTTGCAGGGAGATGACCGCAGGGGACACCTGCACTGCCTTCCTACTCTTGCTCTTTCTTTTGGTCACCCATTTTCTATCTCCCTCATTAATTTTCACCTGCGGTGTGACCAACTCGCTAAACGTGCTATCCACGACCTCCTGAGCATCGTGGATGCTCCAAAGTGAGTCCATCCGCAGCTCCAGAGCCGTCAAGCGGTCTAACAAGAGCTGCAACTGAACACACTTCTTGCACGTGAAAGAGCCAGGGACAGTGGACATGTCCCTGAGCTCCCACATCGCACACGAGGAGCATGACACGGGTCTGGGATCTCCTGCCATGTCTTAAACCTTAGGTAAACTTGTACAACAACAATTTCAAAATAAAAATAAATAAATTAGACAATGAAAAGAAAAACTACTTACCAGTCACTTACCAGGGTTAAAAAGCACCTTCTCTCACTCTGCACCGAATTACCAAGTTGCAATCCCACTCTCGATGTATCTCACTCAGGATGTGTCTCCTTGAAAAGCGCTAGCTTACTGAGTGCGCTCTCTGTCTGTCTTTTATGCAGACCTCAGCTAATCAATGACTCAAAAAATACCTAAACTTCAAAGAGAAGAATACAATGTGCCCCTAAACAGACCTCAGGTGATTGACAGATAACTGCCTCTCAGCAATTAGGGTGGGGGCAGCTTCAACCAATCAGACACTAAGCTACACACTGCACTTTTAACTGAAAAACAGCAGAATTAGATTTTCCACTTACCTTTCCTGATTAGTGGTTTGATGGTGTGAGTGGTTTTCCCAATTTGGGTATCAAGTGGGAGAATGGTTTCAGTGTTGAGAGTTGCTGTAAATATAATTTGTAATTTTTTTCCCAACTGGGTTTGAGGAATTCCTCATCTATTGCAATTCCCTATGGTGCTGGATTGTAGGTGTTTGGGGTTTACTTGTCACTGCATGGGTGTTGGTTAACCAAATTGGCTGGATGACTGGTTTGTGATGCCGAGTGCCACCAACTGCGCCGTTTCAATTCTTGTGCAGGCTAAGGTTATCCATGCAGGCCCTGCTTTCTCATCCTTGCGCCTTGCCTGAGGTGTGGTGACCCTCCAGTTAAACTACCATCAGTCAACTACCACCAGTCAGCTCCCTCAAAGGGGAGAGCAATCTATGCCAGCATTTATTGCCCATCACTAATTGCCCTTGAGGGGGCAGTTAAGAATCAACCAGATTGCTGTGGGTCTGGAGTCACGTGTAGGCCAGACCAGGCAAGGACAGCAGATTTCCTTCCCTAAAGGGCATTAGTGAACCAGACAACCCAACAATGTTTCCATGTTCATCGTTATGGATCTTCTGGGAGTATGGTGATTTCATATTCACTTCACTCTTTAAAAACCCTCCTGTGATTTTTTTGTTCACAATTAACCTCAAAACATTTTGAACAGTGTATTAAGTCACTGCCGAGGAAGTTTCAGAGTTGTATTATTCTAGTCTTTGAGTCGGGGGTATGGGTGATTGTGGCCAATTTAGTAAAGCATGTATTTGTGGGTGTTACCACAGTATTTTCCCTGGGCTTTCCCTCTTCTACACTGTTACTTTAAAGGCTTTAATCATAGTGGATTTCCAGATCCCCGCATTGTAACTTAATGGAATGGCTATTCCAAGAGGAGAATACCCTCCAGTGGTTTGAGTACTATGTAGAGGCGATGGCATAGCGATAATTTCACTGGACTATTAGACCAGAGACCCAGAGTAATGAATGCTCTTGAAGACCCAGGTTCGAATCCTGTCACTGCAGATGGTGAAATTTGAATTCCATAAAAATCTGGAATTTAAAAACTCTGACAATGACCATGGAACCATTGTTGGTTGTCTGGTTCACCAATGTTCTTTAGGGTAGGAAATCAGCTGTCCTTGCCTGCTCTGACCTCCATGTGACCTTCAGACCCATAGCAATGTGGTTAACTCTTAACTGCCCCCTCAAGATGGGCAATAAATGCTGGCACAGCCTGCAACGCCTCCCATGAATGAATAAAAAAAAAAGTGGCGTTAGGTAACTGTGTTGGAGTCAGCTATTCGAACTCTGGTGTAAAACAACTGCCAGCAAGGTAATGGATTGTTTCTGTACAGTTTGGTTGTTCAGGTATGATAAAACTACAGTGTTGTAATCATGGAATAACATTGTACTGCGGCTGTTAAATGTACCTATGTCAAAATAGTGCATGGAATGTAGCTGTGCTGATTCCATGAATTATTATGGAGCTATTAACAGCGCTGCTTGATCTTTATTCAGGGAAGGGTAGAGAAGGATTATGCAGAGGATTAGTGTAGTGGATCAATAGTTGGAGGGGAGAAAGGAGAGTGTATGGTAGAAAAATCTACAATGGCTTCGGGACCGAACAGGTTGAATACCCTTCACACTTTATTTTTAGGAATGATCTCTATCTGGGCCTACACAAGTGCTTCAAAGCTACTTGTGACTCCAAAAGGCACTTTACATTTTGCCAGTCTAACTGCTCTTGTAGAACTGTCCCCAATTTTCCTTTTCCCTCTTTTTGAAAGTCCATAATATTGGCTGTCCTCCACTGTCCAAAATGTGCTTTATTCTTGTGAGAGACTGGCCTGAGTATCAGCAGGCTGTCTGGCCTGGGGAGATATGCTAGAGTGTCACTAGGTAGTAGTTAGGGATCTGAAATCCTGGTTTGTGTGGTCTGCCTCCCTAGCTCCAGAGGTGGGTGAATTTCAGCCCCAATTGCTGCCCATGCTAGGATTGCCTAATACAAGTGGAATTGGACACTGCCCGCCGTCAGCCCTTGCAATTCTTTTTTGTGTCACACGGATTTCCATTTCATATCAGTCCTTTAAATGTCCAAAAGTGATTTGCTAACTGTCTAGATTGTGGTTATACACAACATTAAGCACAAGTAACTGCTGCACGCTCATTGCTTCCTCTTGATAAATTGAAAGAATTTGAAAGAGAGGATTATTTCCTGCCATGCCATGCCTCTTCAAATAGGACAATAATGATCTTTTGTATGTTCTAGTTTGGATAAGTTTGTTCATCCAGTTGTGCAGTGATGAATGATTTTGAGGCCTTTAAAATACACTCTTGACTTTGGTTCAGAGGATAATGCATGACTGTGTAGAACTCTTGTACACCAGAGAAACTTCCAGTACTGAGCTGGCTAATTTTCACTGGGTGGATATTTTCCGACTGGCTCCGTGCCTTTGGGCTGGGGATCAGAGAAGGAGAATAAGGGGATGGACCAGGATTTGGTCTAGTGACAATGTTGCTTCCTGATGAAATTGAGCATGGCTGCATTGGCATTCATGGACATACGAAAGGAAGGGACAGGCCAGCTGGCTTGTTGAGTCTGCCGAGGCCTGCCATGGTAGAAATTTTATTCCTTCAACTCACCACCTCACTTTTTCTCCTCTCCTGGCCTGCCTTGCACACGAGGCAATCTACATGACGAATTGAGGAAAGAAAGTCAGAAAATCTTGTGCTTGTTTGAGAGAGCTCCAGGAATTTCCCAAAGGTGATCAAACAAATTGGAGGAAACTGCTGTGACTGGGTGACACACCCCGAGTTAATCTTTCATCATTTACGAAGATTTGGCAGCCATGCTCTTAGAATATTTAAAAGTATGCTGGAAACATGTGAATTTGTATTTGCTGCATGTGCTGGCAACTAGTCCCATGAGTCTGTGTAAAAGAATAAGTACTTTCCTGTATTTAACTTGATTCTATGCTTTTGCACCTGGCTGTCTCCAGCTGATCTCGATCAAAGATCTTTTGGGATGAAATCTAATACTTTATTTTAAATAATTCAATAAATCTGTGTTTTTCCAGAATGGAAAACCCAAAGCCCTATATAAGAACATAAGAACTAGGAGCAGGAGTAGGCCATCTGGCCCCTCGAGCCTGCTCCGCCATTCAATGAGATCATGGCTGATCTTTTGTGGACTCAGCTCCACTTTCCGGCCCGAACACCATAACCCTTAATCCCTTTATCAATTTAGGGAACCTTTTAAACCTTAAAAAAAAATCCCACTTTGCGAAGGGACCAAGAATTAGGAACAAGTCTTGGTCATTTAGACCCTCACGCCTTCTCCGCCATTCAGTAAGATGATGGCTGATCTTATTGTGACCTTAATGCCATTTTTTGGCTTTCCCCTTATTCCCACATCTCTCTACCTCTGCCTTAAAAAGTATTCAATGACCCTGCCTTTACAACTGTCATCGGAAGATTTCTACAGACTCTTCACCATTAAGTAAAAGATGTCTACTCCTCTTCACTTTAATGAGAAACACCTTCTAGTCTCTCTACAAGGGAAAATGTCATGTCAGCATCCACCCTGTCAAGTCCCCTGAGGATCTTGTATGTCTCAATAAGATCATCCTCCTTCTAACCTCCAATTAATACAGGCACAACTTGTCCAAATTATGCTCATCAGATAAACACATTGTCTGAGGAAACAGTTGAATGAACCATCTCTGAACTGCTTCTAGTGCAGTTATGTTCCTATTTACTGTACACAGTACTCAGTGTGGTCTCACCAATGCCATGTACAACTATAGAATAACATCCCTACTTTTATTGCAAGGGAATGGAAGGTAAACAACAATCCATTTGCCTTCATAATCACTTGCTGTACTTGCACACCAACTCATTGTCTAGGGCACCCTGATCCCTCTCTTCCACTGCGTTTTTCAATGTTTCCATTTAGATAATGTGCTGTTTTTCTATTCTTTCTGCCAAAATGGACAAGTTCACTCCATCTGCCAAATTTTACCCAATCATTTAACCCACTTAACCTATATCCCACTCCTTATGTTCTCTTCACAACTTACTCTCCTGCTTACTTTAGTGTCATCTGATCCCTGTGGTACTCCACTCGTTACATCCTGCCAACCCAAAAATGACCCATTTATCTATCCCTACTGTTTCCTGTTGGCCAACCAATCCTCTAGCCCTGCTAAAATGTTGCCCCCTTCGAAAGCTCTCATTTTGTGTAGTAACCTTTGTGGAACCTTGTCAAATGCCCTCTGGACATCAAAATACATCAGATCCACAGGTTCCACTTTATGCATGTTGCTTGTACTTCCTCAAAGAACTTTGAATTAATCGCGTGATTTCCCTTTGTATTATTATTTTCTAAGTGTCCCACTATAACATCTTCAATAGGTTGCAGCATTATCCCTGTGACAAATATTAAGCTTTCTGTCTCCTTCCTATTGAGTAGAGTGTTAATAACATTTGCTATTTTCTAATCTGATCGGACCTTTCCAGAATTTGGGGTATTTTGGAAAATCCAAGCCCAATGCATCTTATTATCTCAGCAGCCACTTATTTTGAGAACTTAGAATGAACCTGGGGTCCTTGTCAGATTTTAGTTCTAATAATTTCCTCAGTACCCTTCCTTCCTCCCTCCCTTTACCGTAGCTTCACAACTATTTCTGGGATGTTATTTCTTTCCTCAACTGTTCATCTGCCTTTTCCTTGTTTTCCACTATCGATTCCCTATATTCTCTCTAGGTGACTCTCCTTTGTAAATACCTGCAGAAACTGCCCTTCTATTTCTAGCTAGTTTTCTCTCACACTCTAATTTCTCCATCCTTATTACTCGTTTAATTATTCTTTGCTATATTTTATATTCTGTCCAATCTTCTGAGCTTCCCCTAAGTTTCATGGAATTGTACACAAAGTTTCCTTATTTGGCCATGGATGATTGCGTCCTTCCCCTGTCTTTCGCACTGAAATTTACCTTTGCATGTAATGAAATATGTCTGCCATTGCATCTCTACTGACCTATCCCTTAACTTAATTCCCCAGTTCACTTTAGTCAGCTCTGCCTTCATGCCCTCTTAATTGCCCTTAAAGTTAAAACTGGTCTTGGACCCACTATTTTCCTCAAACTGAATGCAATGCAAAGTTAAGTCCTAATATGATCACTGCAATCTAGGGGTACCTTTACTATGCGATTATTAATTAATTAATCCTGTCTCATTGCACATGACCAAATCTAGAACAGCCTTTTCTCTGGTTGTAGAATGTGCTGCTCTAAGAAACTGTCCCAAAAGCACTCATCGTCCAAGCTACCTTTGCCAATCTGACTCGTCCAACCTATAAGTAGATAAAATCACCAACAATTATTGCTGTACCTTTTCACAAGCCCCCATTATTTCTTGTTTACCTCATCCTACAGCATGCTTATTGTAAACTACACTCTCAAGTGACTTCCTACCTTTATTATTTCTTATCTCTACCCAAACTGATTCTACATCTTGACCTTTAGAGCTCGGGTGTCATCCCTCTGTAACGTACTAATGTAATCTTTAATTAACAGTGCTGCCATTTCTACCTTTTTCTAGCTTACTGTCCTTCTAAAATGCCAATTTGTTTTGTATTCAATAGTCCTCTTGCTCTATTTGCTTTCACAGTTACCTCCGGGCACTGGTCATTGGCCTTCAGTGACTCATGCACTATAACATCAAAATCCTTGTTAGCAACCTTGAGCACACAGCTCTGAATGGTGTGTACATGTTTGGAGCTGCCTCAACCCAAGAACATCACATTACATTAATTATTATACTAGTTCATCTGCCTATCCTATCTTTCTTTTGACTGAAATTTTTATTTTCCATTTCAGGTCACTCACCACTTACCCGAGAGCAATAATTGATGACCTCAAACAAAACAAATTGCAGGCAGGTCCCCTAACTCCTCACTGAGACTCCTTCATCCAGATTGTTAATGAAGGTAGTGAAGACCAACAGCCCTAACTCCAGCCTTGTGGTACTGCCATATGTGCCTGATGTCCATGGCTATTAATAGAGAATGTCATCAGTTTTGTTGCATGCCCCAAAATTTGTCTGTCAATTCTACAGAACTGGACCACCTTTTCCATAAAGATTTTAACCATGTTAAAATATTTAAACATCCATCCAAATAGTAACTCAACAATTTGATTAAATATTTTTGACACAGGATGTTCTTTCCCAGAAGTCATCCCTAAAAACCCTCTTTCAAGGTAGCCTGGTCCTATAGGATTGACAAATTTTGGATCATGTAATAAAGCTGATGGTATTCTCTAACATGGGCTCTAGGTACAGGGGCAGGTGTTTGGGGTTGTTGCTCTTCACTGTCTTTGTGAACATTCTGAGTCCTTTCTAGAACTTCACCTGCAACTGAAGTTAACTAATGGGTGTACAGTTTCCTTGCTCTGACTTGATGCCCTTTCTCAATATAGTGCAATGTGCAACACTCCCCCTCTTGTTCAAGGGAACTATTCCAGATCTGAGTGAACTATGAAATAAATGAGCAAGTAGTTGCAGCCACAGTCCCTCATTTCTTTTTTTTTCTTTTTTTAAAATTTAGATTACCCAATTATTTTTTCCAATTAAGTGGCAACTTAGTGTGGCCAATCCACCCACTCTGCACATTTTTGGGTTGTGGGGGCGAAACCCACGCAGACACGGGGAGAATGTGCAAACTCCACACGGACAGTGACCCAGAGCCGGGATCGAACCTGGGACCTCAGTGCCGTGAGGCAGCTGTGCTAACCACTAGGCCACCGTGCTGCCCTACAGTCCCTCATTTCTTGAGTGCACTCTGCTGAAATATTCTGAGGCCATTTAGTTGAGCAACAACTGTATCCATGTACACTTTTAACATTCAATTTTAGCATTGCGACCCTGTGCTGTATTATTAGTAACCCAGCACAGCAATAGTGAAGACTTTTGTTACACAATAGTCAATTGCAACCTCTGCCATGGTTTGTGACTTTCAAACCACAAGGATAAAATAGGCTAGATGATGAAATTTGGTGGTTTGAAGTAAGTTTTAAGGATTGTCTTAAAGGAGAAAAGACCCGTTTAGTGAGGAAATTCTGGAACTCAGGACTGGCAGTTAAAGATAATACTCTGGTGGAGCAGTTTAAATTTGGGGGTAGGTAAGAGACCAGAACTGTAGGAGTGCAGATGAGTTGAATGCTAAGGCTGGAGAAGATTTCAGACATGGGAAGGGACAGGGTTATGGAGGGACTTGAAAATAAAAGGTGGGATAGGTGACACAGGGCAATGGTTAGCACTGCTGCCACATGGCGCTGAGGACCCAGGTTCGATCCCGGCCCCGGGTCACTCTTTGTACATTCTCCCCGTGACTGCGTGGGTCTCACCCCCACAACCCAAAAAAAGATGTGCAGGGTAGCTGGATTGGCCATGCTAAATTGCCCCTTAATTGGAGAAAAATAAATGGGCACTCTAAATTTTTAATAAAATAAAAGGTGAGAATTTTAAAATCAAGACATTGGGTCGTAGTCAAGGAATGTAGATCAGTAAGAACAGAGGAGATGGGTAAATGGGACTTTTATGAACTACAAAGTGTTGGATGATCTGAAGTTCACAAAGGCTGCAAGATGGGCGATCAGCCAGATACGAGTCAGAATAACAAAGTTTAGAAGCAAGAAATGCATGAATGATGGTTTCAGTAGCAGATGAGCTGAGACAGGAGTGCAGCGATGATTGAGGGCAGCATGGTGGCACAATGGTTAGCACTGCTGCCTTATAGCACCAGGGTCCCGGGCTCAATTCGAGCCTTGGGTGACTGTACATATGGAGTTTGCACACCTTCCCTGCACATCCTCCCTGTGTCAATGTGAGTTTTCTCCGGCTGCTTTGGTTTCCTTCCACAATCCAAAGATGTGCAGGTTAGGTGGATTGACCATGCTAAAAATTGCCCCGAATGTCCAAAGATGTGCAGGTTGCAGGGAGTAAGCCTGGGTAGGGTGCTCTTTCAAAGGGTCGGTGCAGACTCGATGGGCAGAATGGCCTCCTACACTGTAGGAATTATATGGCTCTATGGGAATAGATTGTCATGTGATTGTATCTTTAAGAAATGGGTGCTTATCAAATAGCTGCAATGATGTCATTGTGTGGGTGGAGCTGGGGTGTCTCTGGCTTTTACTTTTGTTTTGAGCTGGAAGCTGTTTTGTGGCTTTGTGTTTTACTTTCGTTTTAGTTAGTTGGGAGCTGTACTTAGACAAAGCAGGTGTATTTTTGGTCGCTATATGTTAAGGTGTTCAGATCACTTGATAATTTAAACATGATAACTGTTCTCTGTAGAGAATTCAAACCTACTGCCTGTTAAAAAGGGTATTTGGCTTATGGGTGTTAGGAAAGTTATTAAGGGTTGCATATAGAATATTGTATCTGTGTTGGTAGTTGATAAACTATTTACTGCGTTTATAAAACGTTAACTGAATTCCTAGAATAAACATGTTTTAAAAAAAAAAATACTTAAGGTCTCTGTTGCATAACACCTGGTAAGTGGGCCTTTGTGCTCCTCATAACCAAAATTTATTAAAAGTTGTAGGTCAAATGAACTCCATGATATACTTTGTTCTCTAACCCTGGCCCATAACAAGATTAACTTGGTTGTGGTGTAAAGTACAAATATGTGGTTGGAACTTCAACTCTGGGTATCGTATGATATCGAAAGTTATGAACAGCCTGCGTTTCACAACATTTCTTTCCTTTTGCATTTTAATAAGAAGATACACTTACTGAATTCAGAAGCCACAAATTCCAGTAACACTTAATGGGATTTTAAACATGAAACCATTAACAAAAGAAAACTTGTATGTACAAGATTACATTTATACAGTTAAAATTAGTCTTAAAGAACATCCTCCCCAAAAAACATCTCCCACTTGGTTAGATTCAAAATAAACACCGCCTGAGGCAAATCCAATAAAAATACCCGCTTCCCACTGCAAAGCTACTATAATTTCAATGAGACATATCACACAACAACTCACACCTTTCTTTCACTCTGCTGTGGAACTTCAGGCACCTGATTGCTGTTTGCAGCCCCAAAACTTTTCTGGCTTAGCTGGGTAGCTGATTAAAACCTGTTTTTGGGGAAAAAAAACTTTCTTGCTTGGTTGTAAGGCTTTTTACCTCATCACAACTCTTCCCAGCACAACACTCCAGAAGGTCTTGCATGGTCACTCTAAGCTCCCAGCATCTCTCCTTAAACAATTTTTTGCTCTTTCATCTTGATTTCATTATCCTTCAGCCCTTCTTTGAAACTTACCTTATCCAGTATATGAAAATATTTCAATATTCTCCCCATTGCCCCCACTTTTGGGTCAAATAAAATTCAATAACCTTGCTATATTTATTTATGACATTTTCCAAGTTGTAACGCCTTTTTACGCCCCTTTTGAAATTTAACAGCTAAGAATTCAAAGTTTTATTTTTCTGACCATTGCGGATTTACTTTTAGAAATTTCAACTCAGCCATATTTGCTTCAAGTGCATGCCTTTCACACAACTACTTTAATGTCCTCAACCCTGTGGACAGGGTTGTCAGCATAATTAACTTGTTTTACACACACCCACACACACAGCCTGGCGATCATCCATTCCCTTGCTCCCTATGCAGTCTTAGTCTGTGGTGTGACCACTTTTTTTTTTAATAAACAATTTTATTGAGGTAGTTTTTGGCTTTATAAACAGTTACAGACATCATCAGAAAGAAAGCAAAAAAAGGCAAAAATGTGCAAACATCCATGTACTTTCAATACTTCAATCATAACATATTGCACAAGCCTGCTCCTCTCCCACCGGTACTACCCGCCATATTTTCCCTCCTACTCTTACCCCCCCCACCCCCTGCTAACGCTCACTCTCCCGCAAAGAAGTCAATAAATGGTTGCCACCTCCGGGCGAACCCCTGCACAGATCCCCTCCAGGTGTGACCACTTCTATATACGTGGTATCCACAATACTCTCTGCCTCGCGAATGCTCCTGGAAGGTCGGGTTTCAGAGCTGGAGCAGCAGCTGGAGACACTTCCTGCACACATGCTAGCCCTGGGCACTGGAAATATTCCCAGTTTCTCACATAGACCAGGAGAAGCATACCATGGCTTTGAGCTCTCCTGTCATGACTTGCCCCTTTTAATTAAAACTTTTGAAAAATACTTAAAATCAAATATCAATTACGCTAGGATCCTTCTTCTCTGGCCCTTATTACTATAGAGTATAGTCCTTGGCAAACTATTAAACACAAAATAAAGACCTGACAAACTATATGCGATAAAAGTGGGAAATAGTTATCCGACCATACTTACCTGACCGTACCCTCACAATCAACTGCTTCCACTTTCCCCAAGTCACTTTTGAATCCTTTTTTTAAGAAAATATCTTATTGAGGCATTTATAATTTTAGCATTCTAAACAACACATGGTCCAGCATACGCACAAAACCCACAATAACATACCCAACCCTGCCATGTCATTGACGCACACCCCTGGCCTTGGAGGCTCCAAGTCCCTCCATTCCAGTAAAATCCGTCTCCGGGCCATCAGGGAGGCAAAGGCCAAGATGTTGTCCCCCTCCCCGTCCCCCCGGCTCCAGGATCTCCCGACAATCCAAATATTGCCCTCTCTGGACTCGGAGTCACCCTCCCTTCTAGGACCTCTGATATGACACCTGAGAATCTCTGACACAATCCCCATACCTTCAGACAAACCCAAAATATATGTACATGATTTGCCAGACTTCCCCCACACCACCCTCACCTGCCCTCCACCTCCTCAGAAAAACCTACTTATTCGGGCCACATTCATGAGCCCTGTGGACCACCATAAACTGGAACAAGCTGAGCCTGGCACATGACAAGGATGCATTGACTCCTTGGGGCCTTCTCCCATAGCCTGACTTCCAACTCCCCTCCCAACCCTTCCTCTCACTTCCACTTCACCTCCCCGATTGATCCCCTTCCCACTCCGTCAGTTCCTCCTGTATTTCTGAGGCCCTCCCCACCCCATCACCTCCTGTAGTCCCCTTAGAGGGTGGTGAGGGAAGCTTGGAACTTGCTTCAGGACACAATCCTGTACCTGCAGGTACCGGAATCCGTTCCCACCCAGTAACTCAAAACTCCTCCTCTCATTCCTCCAGGCTCGGAAAACCCTCCTCAATGAAGAGATCCCCAAATCTCTCAATCCCTACCAGCTGCTACCTCCTAAAGCCTCCGTCCAGCCCCCCCCAGAGCAAACCTGTGGTTATCACAGATCGATGACCATACAGGCATGTATGTCCTCCAGTGTCATGTGTTGCCTCCATTGCCCCCACACTCTCAGGGCTGCCACTACCACTGGACTTGTGGAGTAACAAGCTGGCGAGAACGGCAGAGGTGCTGCCAACAGAGCCTTCAGACTCGTGCCCTTGCAAGATGCCACCTCCACTTGCTCCCACACTGACCCCTCCCCCACTACCCATTTCCTAATCATCAAAATATTGGCCGCCCAGTAATAGCTAATAAAGTTTGGAAGGGCCTAGCCCCCCCCCCTCCCCGCGCCCCCGCTCATGAAGGACCTTCTTTACCCCCTGGGCTTTCCCGGCCCATATAAAACCTGAGATCGCCACGTTCATCTTCCTAAAAAATGCCTTGGGGATGAAGATTGGGAGACACTGAAACACAAACAGCAATCTCAAGAGGACTGTCATATTCAGTCTGTACCCTCCCCGCCAATGACAGCGGGGGCACGTTCCACCTGCGGAAGTCCCCTTTCATTTGCTCAGTCACCCTCCCCGAATTTAGTTTATGAAGCTGACCCCAGTCTCTTGCCACTTGAATACCCAGGTACCGAAAACTCCTTCCCACCACTTTGAACGGAATCTCCCTCAGTCTTCTCTCCTGCCCCCTTGCCTGGATCGCAAAAACCTCACTCTTGCCCATATTCAGTTTGTAACCTGGGAACCGGCAAATTCCTCCGTCACATTTGAATCCTAACATCACCTCAGGAGCTAAAAACTCCAAGCTAGCACTGCGATTTCTCACTGCATTCTTGCGCTGTTTTCAATCTCCTGATAGTCGGCTCTCTCCCTTGTAGCCTCCACTCTAGCTCGAGGCGGTGCTAACTGTCTGGCCTGGTGTCGTTCTCTTGCACTCTCCTCTAGGTGCGTCTCCCGATCGGGTGAGAGTGTTTACTGTGGCCATGGTCAGAGGATGTCAAATGCCTTTAAATTAGGGCTGTTTCAGTGTTGTGGCAGAAACCTGATTAGAGTGTCAAATATGAGTTGCAGGAAAATGAGCACAGCACAGACATGTTCAAGAACTTGAGAGGAAAGGGAGATAGGGCAGCAGGCTGCAAGGACAGAGGAGTGAAGGGAGATAGGGCAGCAGGCTGCAAGGACAGAGAAGTGAAGGGAGATAGGGCAGCAGGCTGCAAGGACAGAGGAGTGAAGGGCGATAGGGCAGCAGATTGTAAGGACAGAGGAGGGAAGGCAGATAGGGCAGCAGGCTGCAAGGACAGAGGAGTGAAGGCAGATAGGGCAGCAGGCTGCAAGGACAGAGGAGTGAAGGCAGATAGGGCAGCAGGCTGCAAGGACAGAGGAGTGAAGGGAGATTGTCCTTGCAGCCTGCTGCCCTATCTCCCTTCACTCCTCTGTCCTTGCAACCTGCTGCCCTGAGGAGTGAAGGGACATAGGGCAGCAGGTTGCAAGGACAGAGGAGTGAAGGGAGATTGTCCTTGCAGCCTGCTGCCCTATCTCCCTTCACTCCTCTGTCCTTGCAGCCTGCTGCCCTATCTCCCTTCACTCCTCTGTCCTTGCAGCCTGCTGCCCTGAGGAGTGAAGGGACATAGGGCAGCAGGTTGCAAGGACAGAGGAGTGAAGGGAGATTGTCCTTGCAGCCTGCTGCCCTATCTCCCTTCACTCCTCTGTCCTTGCAGCCTGCTGCCCTATCTCCCTTCACTCCTCTGTCCTTGCAGCCTGCTGCCCTATCTCCCTTCACTCCTCTGTCCTTGCAGCCTGCTGCCCTGAGGAGTGAAGGGACATAGGGCAGCAGGTTGCAAGGACAGAGGAGTGAAGGGAGATTGTCCTTGCAGCCTGCTGCCCTATCTCCCTTCACTCCTCTGTCTTTGCAGCCTGCTGCCCTATCTCCCTTCACTCCTCTGTCCTTGCAGCCTGCTGCCCTATCTCCCTTCACTCCTCTGTCCTTGCAGCCTGCTGCCCTGAGGAGTGAAGGGACATAGGGCAGCAGGTTGCAAGGACAGAGTGAAGGGAGATTGTCCTTGCAGCCTGCTGCCCTATCTCCCTTCACTCCTCTGTCCTTGCAGCCTGCTGCCCTATCTCCCTTCACTCCTCTGTCCTTGCAGCCTGCTGCCCTATCTCCCTTCACTCCTCTGTCCTTGCAACCTGCTGCCCTATCTCCCTTCTTTCCTCTGTCCTTGCAGCCTGCTGCCCTATCTCCCTTCACTCCTCTGTCCTTGCAGCCTGCTGCCCTGAGGAGTGAGGGAGATAGGGCAGCAGGCTGCAAGGACAGAGGAGTGAAGGCAGATGGGGCAGCAAGTTGCAAGGACCGAGGAGTGAAGGGAGATAGGGCAGCAGGCTGCAAGGACAGAGGAGTGAAGGGAGATAGGGCAGCAGGCTGCAAGGACAGAGGAGTGAAGGCAGATAGGGCAGCAGGCTGCAAGGACAGAGGAGTGAAGGGAGATGGGGAAGCAGGTTGCAAGGACAGAGGAGTGAAGGGAGATTGTCCTTGCAGCCTGCTGCCCTATCTCCCTTCACTCCTCTGTCCTTGCAACCTGCTGCCCCATCTCCCTTCACTCCTCTGTCCTTGCAGCCTGCTGCCCTGAGGAGTGAAGGGACATAGGGCAGCAGGTTGCAAGGACAGAGGAGTGAAGGGAGATTGTCCTTGCAGCCTGCTGCCCTATCTCCCTTCACTCCTCTGTCCTTGCAGCCTGCTGCCCTATCTACCGTCACTCCTCTGTCCTTGCAACCTGCTACCCTATCTCCCTTCACTCCTCTGTCCTTGCAACCTGCTGCCCTATCTGCCTTCACTCCTCTGTCCTTGCAGCCTGCTGCCCTGAGGAGTGAGGGAGATGGGGCAGCAGGTTGCAAGGACAGAGGAGTGAAGGGAGATAGGGCAGCAGGTTGCAAGGACAGAGGAGTGAAGGGTGAAGTCGGGGAAGTTGTGAGAGTTTCCAAGGTAGCATTAGTGGATTAAATTCCAAACTCTCATCCCATTAAATTCCTGAACCATATAATATGGGACTGGGAATGCAGGATGAAATATTTACTTTTACTGTGTTTTGACCAGGATGTGTTTGAGATTGGAAATGGATCTTCCTTGCTCTATATTTGGAGTACATGTGATTGTCACTCTTGTCCCTCTCCAAAATGCTGGTTTCTGGGATGTTGGCACCAGGCAATCCAAGTTCTTGGGGGGCGGGGGGGGGGGGGGGGGGGGGGGGGGGGGGGGGGGGGGGGGGGGGGCGAGGAACCAAATGGCTTAATTCTGCTCCTATATCTTATGACACAGGAGTGCAGAATTTATATATTCTCTAATGCAGGGAGAGGGTACTCACTAATACTTAATGTGCTGTGTGGAGTTTGCATTTTCTCTCCATGTGTGCGTGGGTATTCTCCAAATGCTCCGGTTTCCTCCTACAGTCCGAAGATGTGCAGATTAGGTGGGGTTACGGGGTGGGGGAATGGGCCTAGGTAGAGTGTTCTTTCAGAGGGTCGGTGCAGACCCAATGGGCCGAATGGCCTCTTGCACTGTAGGAATTCGAAGATACTGTTTTTTAAAAATTCCTCCAACATTATCTTGGCATCCACTATACAACAGTATTTTTATAATGCTTGTAATTGACAAGCTTCACTGCTTTGCTCCCTCCGAGTCCCTCCCATGATCTTCTCCAGCCTTGATGTTCCTACTGTAATCTCCTAACATTGACTTTACTGACTCCCAAGCCACCCATTGTCATTTGCTTCTTCATTCTGTCTGCCTTGAAATCTCCAATGAGCCTTTCATTCAATCATTTTAATTATTACCATCTCCCAACATAACACCAACTTTTCTTCCCTTTCCTGTAGCTCCATGTCCACTGTTCTTGAAGCACTGGCATATCTGTGAGCAGCCTTACAGATATCTAACTTGTTTCTTTGCATTTCATGAGCCCAGGTGCACACAAGGGGTATAGGCTTGCACCCTATCCTTGCTAATTGCACTTGCCTCTGCATACACTCAGTCGCTCAGCAGGGGTTCCACAGTATAATAGTGTGAAGTGTGTGTGTGTGCGTGCGCTGTGTCTCTGCGGGCTTTGAAGTCCAGATTTTCTGCTGTGGGTTCTGCAATGCATATGTGGTGCGACGGGCAGCAGACTGAAGATTCTGATCTTTCCCTGTGCAGGGTGAATGTGGGTTGCGGCCCTGCTGAGGAGAGAGTGCTGCTGACTGGATTGCACGCTGTAGCAGACATCTACTGTGAAAACTGCAAAACTACTCTGGGATGGAAATACGTATGTGTCTCCTTGTTGTCTTGATTATATTTTGCAAACATTGCCCATTTTCATTGCTGATACTGGGTACAGGGGCGAAACGGTGGAGAAAAGTGGGGGGGGTTCTTCCCATTTTGTTGTGCAACCTCTTGGTTTTGCTTTTCATGTCTTGAGTTAATTGACTTAGTGATATCTATTGTCTGTCTGGACAAAGAAAATGTTGCAAATGCTATAAATCTGAAATAAAGACAAAATGCTGGAAGTACTCGGGTTAGGCAATATTTGTGGAAGAAATGAAATGAAAATCGCTTATTGTCACGAGTAGGCTTCAATGAAGTTACTGTGAAAAGCCCCTAGTCGCCACATTCCGGCGCCTGTTTGGGGAGGCTGGTACGGGAATCGAACCATGCTGCTGGCTTGCTTGGTCTGCTTTAAAAGCCAGCGATTTAGCTGAGTCAGCTAAACCAGAGAGAATCCAGTTAAGCTTTCTCTTCCACAAATACTGCTTGGCGTCACATCAAGTCAGTTTTATAGCACAGAAAAAGGCCCTTTGGCCCATCGTGTCTGTGCTGGCCATCAAGCGGCTATCTATTCTAATCCCATTTTCCAACACTTAGTCCATAGCCTTGTATGTAATGACTTTTAGTGCTCATCTAAATGCTACTCGAGTCTTGAGGGTTCCCACCTCTGCTCCCTTTCAGGCAGAGTTTCAGATCCCACCACCCTCTGGATGAAAAGATTTTTCCTCCAATCCCCTCAATCTCCTTAACTTAAATCTATGCCCCTGGTGCCTCTACTAAGGGGCAAGGTTTCTTCCTTTCTTCGACCTCATAATTTTGTACATCTCAATCAGAGCCCCTTCATCCTTCTCTGATCTAAAGAAAACAACCTCCTGCCTCTTTTCATAGCTGAATTGTTCCAGCTCAGGCTCAAGATCTTGGTGAATTTCCTCTGCACCCTTTCAAGTATAATGAGCCCCCTTTGTTCCAGCATTTTCTGTCTTTATCTTTATCTCTGTCTTGTTTTGTTCAAAAGTGACCAAATGGGGAACTTTCACATAATGCATCTCACAGCTATCCCCGTGCTTAGCAAACTGCCTTCAAAAGGAAGGGATAATTATTCAATTCTCCACAAACTGCAACGATGTGTCAATCTGCCTGGGTTCACTTTGCTGTGTCAACAAGGTAGTAATCCCCAAGCTGGTATGAGCCTTTCATATTGCAGATAGAAGCGGAAAGAATTTTCAGGCCCCACAGGGCAAGCCAACAAGAGGTCCATTGACTTTGGTGGGACTGGAGGATTCTGCTGAGTGTTGTAGACTATCTGCCAATGAGATTTCTTCAAAGTTTCACCTTGGTGCATTATCCCAAGGAAATAGTCTGATCAAATCATTTGTAGCCACCTGGGGTGGCCACTTTCCGATTCCAAAATGGAGGCCCGCAAAGAATGCAGGGAAAATCGGCCAGCCACAGGAAAACAACAAGTGCAAGGTTTCCTGTGTATTAAGATTTGCAGAGCCCAGACAGAACCGAAACCAATAGCCATCTACATACTAATGAGCAATCCCCAGGAACAATTAGAAACATTGAAGCAATCGGGACCAAAACAGACTCCCTGGCGCCAGCGGGAGCCAGGACAAAGGCAGGACAACGGACACATAGGGCCCGCCCAACGATCAGGGACCAGCTCCAGTATTGGAGAAATTGCTAGAAAATTGGGACATGCTCCAATTAATGGGGACCAGGTCCGGGGTCCGCCCACAAGGGCGCAAAACCCCTGGGGACTATAAAGTCCCCAAATTCAGTTTGCGCTCTTGGCTCTCAGCGAGGAGAGACCTGCCTAACAGCTCTTGGCAGCTCTCAAAGAACTCTTGGCTCTCAGCGAGGAGAGACCTGCCTAGCAGCTGCACCAACCAAGTAAGTCTCCAGTCAACGCACGCTACGAGATAGGCGCTCCTAGCTACTATTCCATACCAGCTTGAAGCCTGCAGCCTCAGAACTGGACAACGGCCATTGTTCCTCTGACCTGGTGGGCCATTTGAAAGCTAAGTATAGGCCTTTAGTTATAGTGATAGTCTAGTAAGTAGAGTTTTATGCATGAGTAGTGATTGACTGTATAATAAATATGTTTTGATTTTGAAACTTACTAACTGGTGTATTGAGTTATTGATCAGCACTTGGCTTTGAACCTCGTGGTGGTATCAGAACGATAACTGCCGACTCTAGAGCAAAGGTTATTAAAACAGAGCAATTAAGTAAAAGCATAACGAGCAACATTTATTGGCGACCTCTGACGGGACCCGACTTAGAAGTCCGAGAGAACCCAAAAATTTGAATTAGAATCCAATTGGGAACAGAAATAACCACAAGTGTTCAAGCAGTTCTGATCAATCCTCCAGAATTCGGAAGTGTGTTAATGCATGCATACTAACAGGGATATAAAGTAAAACTGATGGATTTTGTTGCGAGAAACTGTCGGGAGTTTGTATTCCGGAAATTAGCGAAAGCCGTACCCGTGTTTGCAGCACCGCTTTATTACCCCTTGTTCCAAATTTAAAGAGAACCCTCAGACATAGGAAAAATGGCAATGAAGGCAATGGAACGCCTTATGAACCCGCAGGAATTCATGGTCGCAGCGACCAGTAGGATAGGACAGTGTCCCGTTTGGGAAGAAGAGATCAGAAAGTACCTCAAAGGGAAGGGATGGCCCCTTTGGAGCGAATTTTGTGCAAATGAGGAAACCGGTCCCGGGAGTATAGGACATACTTGGTGGGAGAACCTGACCGAGATCCATAAGAAGAGTTTAGGGAAAGCTCGCAAGCCGATGGCAATCGTGTCCTGTCTGGCACAACTGCGAGGCACAAGGAGGTCGTTCGGATGCTCCGTAAAGAGATAGATGAGAGGAATAGAATGAGTAAAGTCGATGTAAGCGACATAGAGAAGGAGAACATAGAATTAAAAGGGAAGTTGGCAGCGAAAGAGAGAGAGGTGGATGATGCCAAGGGGGCACACCAGTCTTGTCTGGCGCACTTGAGCAGCTTCCAGACCCAATATGACGAGGCCTACCAGGACACAACGTGCGGTCCTGGTAAGAAAAGAAACGGAACAACAGGTAGAGGCATTGCAGAAGCAGTGCAGCGATTTGAAAGCAGCACTACGAGCACTCCATGCTTCCACCACGGAACAGAGGCAGTACTCGGTAGATCATGCAAAGTGCCGGAAGCAGATTGCAGAACTGCAATCTCTGATTTCAGTCCAGAATGGATTCCAAAGCACATTTGGACCCCAATTAAATGAGGAAAACGGCCCCGATTGGCAGAGTTAAATGAGACAGCGCATCGGTATGTGCACGGAACATGTGCGCAAGAAAAGCCCCAGAAGAGAGCACCCCAACCCCCCACAGAGCAGATAGATCACACCCCCATGAATCCAGTAACCACACACCGCAGAGCCGCATCGGACGGAGACACTGATTTCATGTACACGACCCCCTTAACCGTAACCCAATTACGGGACGCGTGCGAGAAAATCGCACTTCAGACCCCCACCAATTCTTTGCTAAAGTTAAGCAGCAGGCGACCATGTACGGCCTGGATGAGCGAGAGCAAGTGAAGCTCACAGTTTTGAGCCTAGACCCCTCTGTTGTAGCAGCCCTTCCTGACCCACAGAATGTAGGAGGAGGCACCCTAGCAGAGATGCACACGGCGATCCTAGATGCGATCGGTTGCAATAGAGGAGACCCCTTAGAAGGCCTGAACAGATGCAGGCAGAAGAAAACCGAACACCCCACAGCGTTTGCTGGGCGCTTGTGGATCCATTTCACGCAGTATTTGGAGACTTAACTCGCACCCATTTGTCCTCGGATAACATGGCCAAATGGACTCGAATCCTGATCTCTCATGCCACAGAGGCAGGACAGAGAGCTTGCGCGAATTATGACCCCTCAGATGAGGCCCACAACGAAAAATGGGTTTTAAAAAGGTTGTCCCGCGCTTGGGAGCAATCCATACAGAACAAGACCAATTTTTAAAAACCCGAGGAAGAGCAGGCAGATGCAAACATGCATCCAGTTAAAACACATCAAAGCCCCGCATGTGTAAATGAAGGAAGGAACAGCCCACAGCAGACCAAACCCCAGGAGTGTTATAATTACGTCCAATTAGGACATTACGCACGAGAATGTCAAGCCCCCCTGAAACAGCAACGGAATCAGCCTACCAATGCACCCCGAACCAGCAACGAAACCAACAGCCCCGACCCCCCACCCAGGGAACCATACCCAAGGGAACAATGCACCAGAGTGCCTGCTCCACCTTATGTGCCCCAAGGGTCATGTTACAACTATGGGCAGCCAGGACACTTCGCCCGAGATTGCAGGAGACCCCCACCACCAGCTAGACCCACCCCCAGATATGAAAGAGAACACCACCCACTGCAGCTACAAGGTCCCAGCTGCCCCATGCAAACTGTGAGCGCTTACCCACCACTTCTCATGGCAGGGATACCTCAGCAATGTCAATTCATTTTTTTGTTTCTTTCCTCCTTCCTCTGTTCTTTGGTCACACTACACTGACTCCATATGCTAGTTACACCCCAAGCCAAATGTGATTTACGGTGTCCTTTCTGATGGAAACTGCACGATATTCGTTGCATGTTTGTTTGTGTTTGTCAAATGTTCTTTGTTTTAATTTAAACAGCCTTCCACAGCCCCACGCCAAATTTGTTCGCAGAAACCTGAGAGAACTTACCGGCATGCTTATCAGCAGAAACCGCTGTGGACTTGCCAGAACCCAATTTGTAACTGCTCTTCCAATCTGACGGTAGAGGCATTACTGCAACCCCCCACGATGACGACATTCTTGCCCGTTCTTGCCGGTCACTCAGGCAGTGGAGAAACGGCACTACCCCCCCCCCCCCCCCCCCCCCCCCCCCCCCTTGTCTGAGGACCCCTCCTCTGGTTAGCCAAGCTCTGGTAGAGCACAGCCCGCCCTACCCGGGGATTCCATCCAACTCTTACCCGCCGCGGCCCATACGCACCTCATTTTGGCTCTTTTGGTTCAAAAGTTTTTGTTTTGTTTTAAGGTGACCCTTCGGTCGCTTCCCCTCATGCTATTTACATCCTCAAACATTGGGATGGTAAATCTCACAGACTGCGAGACGGCTCGCACTGTTTCAGTACTTTGAAGAATGTCTGGTCCTGAAATTCGGTTTATAAAAAAGAAATGAGGGAGTCGCAGATGGTGACCAGTTATAAAGGGTAATTGGCATTAAAGGACAGACAGACTAACACACGGGATCTTAAGCAAGATAATAACAGATATTATGCTTGTATCCACAGAATTCCAGAAGCTCTAGGACAAAGAGAAGAGAAGATGAGGACGACCTCCGTCTTTCTTTTCTGGACATTATGTATTTGGTTGCGAATGCGAACCCCCTCACCCCCACCCCCCAGGCCGTCAATGATTCATTCCCCCATAGTACACAGAGCCCAGTGACAAGTAACAGTACCCCAACATGGTGTGATAAGTTTATCACATGGTATTCCCTTTCGTATGTTGTCGAAGCACGTCTAGCATTGGCAATACTCTGCAGCATCGTGCAGACTATCCGCATGAAGAAATGGCGAAGGAGAGCCTACCGCTCTCGCACCCCGGTATACAGGATAAGATCCCCTATTTTCTGTTTTAACCAGGCCCCCGAGCCCCTCGACCTACAATAAAGAACATTTGTTTGTTTGCGCGTCTTCATCTGTAAATAAAGAAATGTGTTCATTTGTGACTAAAAGATTGTAAAACTCTGTTTGACTGCCAAACCAGAGGAAAATTTGAATGCTGCTATTTGTACAGTTAGGAAGTTAGTATGTTTGAATGATTTAAGTGAGAGTTTATTGAGGATAGTTAGAGGTTCCAGTTTTTCGTTTTGTAATGCATGTCCTTTTATGACATAGCGCCCCTTAGAATTGTTAGTTAAAATTTTTATTGCATAGTTATGGTCAGTGTAGAGGCCAAGAAGGAGTGCCCGCTGGGTCAGGGAATGAAGACACCTTCATGAGGATTGAAGTAATGTGATCCTTCACGCTTCGCGTTGAGGATCACAAGGAGGGAGTGTAGCCACCTGGGTTGGCCACTTCCCGATTCCAAAATGGAGGCCCGCAAAGAATGCAGGGAAAATCGGCCAGCCACAGGAAAACAAGCAGGTGCAAGGTTTCCTGTGTATTAAGATTTGCAGAACCCAGACAGAACCAAAACCAATAGCCATCTACATACTGATGAGCGATCCCCAGGAACAATTAGAAACATTGAAGCAATCAGGACCAAACCAGACTCCCCGGCGCTAGCGGGAGCCAGGACAAAGGCAGGCCAACGGACGCATAGGGCCCGCCCAACGATCAGGGAACATCTCCAGTATTGGAGAAATCGATAGAAACGATTCTGACATGGTCCAATTACTTGGGACCAGGTCCGGGGGTCCGCCCAAAAGGGCGCGAAACCCCTGGGGACTATAAAGTAGAGTCACCAATATCAGTTCGCTCTCTTGGCTCTTGGCTCTTAGCGAGGAGAGACCCGCCTAACAGCTCTTGGCAGCTCTCAAAGAACTCTTGGCTCTCAGCGAGGAGAGACCTGCCTAGCAGCTGCACCAACCAAGTAAGTCTCCAGTCAACGCACGATATGAGATAGGCGCTCCTAGCTCCTATTCCATACCAGCTTGAAGTCTGCCGATTCAGAACCGGACAAAGGCCATTATTCCTCTGACCTGGTGGGCCATTTGAAAGCTAAGTATAGGCCTTTAGTAGTAGTGATAGTTTAGTAAGTAGAGTTTTATGCATGAGTAGTGATTGACTGTATAATAAATGTGTTTTGATTTGAAACTTACTAACTGGTGTATTGAGTTATTGATCAGCACTTGGCTTTGAACCTCGTGGTGGTATCAGAAAGATACCTGGCGACTCTAGAGCAAAAGTTATTAAAACAGAGCAATTAAGTAAAAGCATAATTTTACCATTATGGTGAAAAGCATAACGAGCAACACATTGAAGACTGTTTTGTAGTGAAGTTGACGTTTTACCTTCAGATGCCCTTTGCCCAATGCCCAGGGGCTATTAATGTAACCACTAATAATAATAATCTTTATTGTCTATTGCAGTGAAGTTACTGTGAAAAGCCCCTAGTCGCTACATGCCTGCACCTGTTCGGGTACACAGAGGGAGAATTCAGAATGTCTAATTCACCTAACAACACGTCTTTTGGGACTAGTGGGAGGAAACCGGAGAACCCGGAGGAAACCCACGCAAACACTGGGAGAACATGCAGACTTCCCACAGACAGTGACCCAGCTGGGAATCGAACCTGGGACACTGGTGCTGTGAAGCAACAGGGTTATTAACCACTGTGCTACCATGCTGCCTGGTGCCCGGTGACTTGGTAACGATAAAATAGGTCTAGGATTTGAAATTCAAGTCCTAAAACCACATGTTTGTAGTTACCAGAATATATTTGCCAGTCTGTTTTGAGACAAGTGTCAGAGAAAAATGTGATTTTTTTGTCAAGTCTTTGGCTTTTGGAATTGATGTTAAACAACCTTAAATTCCAGCAATGCATTCATCAGAGAGACAGATGTGAACCTTGTGAGAGGCAGATTAAGTAAAAAGGGCTAGAAGAGGACCACATGACCATATAGGGCTAGAATGACCCAGACTGTCCCAGTGAACAACAACCTGTTATTTTCCTTGTTAACCCTGTACATTTACATGTAGTGGGCAATAGTGGACTGGGCACTGCATTTGAAGAATGAGGAGCATGCTGGACCAGCGAAAGTGACACAGCATTCATAATTTAGTGTTGTATCGGCTGGGCATCTCTGTAGAGCTCAATTCATTACTGGATATTCATTTCACCATAATGGTCAGAGATCCCTTTGGAAAATTTAATGGCTCAGTCTCCATTTTTCTGTTGGTCAATTTTTGTGTTTGGATATTAAACTACTATTCACCCATTTTACCTCCCTCCCCCACTTGACACTGTTTCTCCTGTTTGCTTTGCAGGAACATGCCTTTGAAAGCAGTCAGAAGTACAAAGAAGGAAAGTTCATTATTGAATTGGCCCACATGATTAAAGACAATGGATGGGAGTGATCAGCGTGCTGTGGACCCCTGCTACTGTTTTAACACTGAGGCTGATCTAATGGACAGAAAATGCTCTGCTATGGGACAGCTCAAATAACATTTGCTGATTTTTAAAAAAACTTTACAACTGAACCATTGATGTTGCCTTCTTGTCAGCCCTTTGCTTTTTTTAAATCTCCGCCTAAGTTTGGTGTTCTCTTGTGTGAAACAATCATCTATTGATGAATTGTTTTTTTTCTAAGCTCTTTATGGTTTGACTGAGTGAGGGGGGGGGGGGGAAGAATTGATTTTTGGGGCGTATAGCTTTACAAATGACTGTTCCGAACTTAGCTGTCCTCCCCTCCCCTTTAAACTCTATTGTGTTTCTCTTCTATTGCTGTGCATGCTTTTACTCTACAACTGGATTAGCTGAACAGCATAGAGGGTTGAGGAGGGAGTTTATATATGTATGCATATACATATGTATATTAATGGGTATGTGTATATATTATACATCAACATGTAGCATTTTTATTTTTAAGAGCTGTATCGGTACTTGGGATAATCGCAGTGTTGTGGCATAAGGTAGCTGAATCCCATTGGTTGCGATTGATTCCTCTGTTCCAAACTGTGGCTAGATGTCTAGTAGGCATCAGTCTAGCATTCAGCAACTGCGACGTTGATGGGAAAGGTTGGAGAGAGGGAACCACTGCAATTGATTTAAAAGAAAAAGACACATGTGGCTGGTTCCATGTATTGCCGTATACTAATGCACTGGACAAAACCGGGCACAGAAAGAGGTCTTCTGGGTGTGATATCCATTTTCTACGTGTAGAGCTGGGCTCCCGGTCTGTGGACCGTTAACGACTTAACGGAACGCAGGAAGTTCCTTTGCACATGCCTGAGAAATGGGGGTTCGTAACACAGACACACAATCAGAACTTTGTTTTTGTTCCTTTAAAAGAATTATATATTTTTATCTTTGCATTCTCCTGTTCTGATCTCTGCTTCCTGCCACCTAGGTTTTGCTTTGGCGGATGGCCAGTCCCTGTTCTCGGACAGTTTTTGGGTGCAATGGTTTGCTGGTTAAATCATTTTTCTTTTCTTGTGTAGGTGTGCTCGCTACATACATGGTGCACTCTGCTGCTAAAAGTCTCTCTTGCAGTGTTAATGGAAAGGTCCAGCAGAAACTTTGCCCCCCCCCCCCCCCACCCCCCCAAAACATTTTTTAGAAAGGTGATGTTACCAGTTTGATTGCCCTCATCTCCTTTTCATTCTGCGTTCCTTTCACTGCTTACATAGAACTTGCTCTTATCAGAATTTTCATTCCCTGGTGGGGTGCAATGATTTGGAACTCTTAGGGAATGGGTCCTGGTCACGAATGCCGCTGAATGAATGAAAAATGGGCTCAGTCTGGTTACTGAGCCGATTTTCCAGAAGGGTCACACTAAAGAAACTATATACTTGAAGCAGACTACAGATCGAAATCTTGTTAAACCAGTTTCCCTATATATAAATATATATATATAAACATTTTTGTACATTTAGAAGAAGAGAAAACGTATTTAAGGTTTTATACATTTTTACTGGGTAAGTTGATTTGCTTCCCCTACCTGAGCACTTTTGTTCTCTGGAACATGTCTTTTGTTGCGATAACACTTACTGTCTCTTTGTAAGCTGATTTAAAGTTTTTTTTCTTACTTTTGAGAAATTGCTTTTCACTCAAACTTTTTTTAAAAATAGATGATTGTGGGGCTGGGGTGGTGGGAGTGGAGGCAGCTCTTCTTGGACCAATTGAACAGACCTATGAGCTGGCCAATCCCAAGATGTTTTCTGTTGGTTTGACCTTCAGAGATTGGTTAACTTTTATTTTTAAACTTTTTCTGAGTCGAAAAGATAGCTTTCTGATTTTTTTCCCCCTTTATTTTGAACATTCTTATCTGAGTTTATTGAGACTTTAGAGTTGTTAATATACATCCAATACTTGAGCATTGCTCTGAAGAGCCATGGTCAGTGGCTGATTGGTACAAGGGCGAAGTGAGAGTACAAGTTTGTGCTTTTCTACAAGAACGGTTGATATTGCAGGTTCTAAAGCTTGCTGTATATTAGAAAAGTAATGATTTTTTTGTGCCTGAAATCTTGTAATTTTTGAAAAGTAACCTTTTTGAATGCTCTTTCTTCCCCCCACCCCACCCCCTCCCCATAGCTAATGGGACTATACATTGCTTTGCTGATCTGTCTTGACACTACATCAACTTTGTGCAGCAACTCACTGTATTGTACTGGAGTTAAAATAAAGATTTTCATCAGGACGCAACCTGTCTGTCAATGATGGTTGAGGAGCTACTCGAGTGTGAAGTTGAGGCATTAACGAAGGTGTGAAGATGGGGCCTGGAGCACTGTTGCCATGGCAGCTCTGTCCTTCTGTGCTGAAACAGATGGAAGTGTAATTAAACCATTCTCAAAGATTTTATTTGCTGATAGTTACCCACTCCCAGTATGTACCCTAGAGTGAAATTTGGTTCCTTTATTATTGCTTGGTGAATTTTCCCGCTCCTAAATTTACATTTTTTCAGAGCAAGACACAAGAATGATGTGCAAGTTTTAAAGGCTTGAGAAAAAAAATCAGCTGTTTGAGAACAGCGTTGTGTGAAATGAAAAACATTTCTTTGAGATGGAGCTTTCTCTCCCCACCGATGCGTCATGGACATTTGATTTGAAGTGAAGTTGCTATTATGTGGGTAAATGTGCTCACCATTTAGTGCAGGCATTTTCAAACTCGAGTGGATCGTGGAGCCGTCCGTCGTGGTGTCCCCGATCACTCAAATCTGCCTGCAACAGCCGGCTGTTAATAACTGTCAAAATAGCCGCAAACATGTTAAAAAAAAAACTGCGCATGCGCTCCGATGATCGGGCGCGCATGCGCCGTGCGGCCGTTTTAATTAAACCGGTCGCAGCTTTTTTTACAAATTCGGTGGGGGGGGGGTTTATTCATTTATTTTATTCATTTTATTTTTCTTTTTTTTACAAATTCGGGAGGGCGGGTTTATTTGATAACATTTTACAGGAAAATCTGCAGAATTCTGGACAGATGGAGACTCCATACTTTCGGACCTGGAAGGCTTCATCTTCATCCAACAGGTTCCATTGGAGGAGCGTGTAAGAGGGCCAAAGGGACCCAAAACCATTTCATCCATTTTTGTCAGCAACAAACAAAGTAAGCGAGAATGATGGGTCACGCAGGTTGGCCGGGTTGGTTCCGGAAGGTTGGCCAGTTGGTAAAAATCGGTCCCCAGAAAAAAAGTTTGAAAAACACTGATTTAGTGTGTGCCTTGCCAAATAGCAATGAAGTTATCACTAATTTGTATCTCCACATCATAATTTGTATTTGGCAGCTTTGGAGGAATTTCAGTCAGGAATCCTGAAGGAGTCTCCAAATAGTGGCCTGGGCAATTTTAATGTCTGGAACTGGAAGATGGACAGATACTTGGTTTAAGCATCTCATCTAAATAGGTACCGCTGAAACTGTGGCACTCGCTTCTGCATTGAAGTTAATTGGCTGAAGGGCCACAAAAGATTTTACAACAAAGCAAAATACTTCCCATTCACAGACGGAATGGTTGGACCTGAAATATTAACATATACTTTCTCTTCACAGATCCTCTGTAATTTCCGGTTGCATGCACTCTCAACTTGGTTCAATTTGTATTGGCTGTGAGTAACCCAGGTTCCCACTTAACAGTTTTACATTGTGTCTGTTGATTTGTGTCTTCTCAAGATTGCCTCCACTTCACCTAGTCCGAATGAAGAGTTATTTGCTAATAACTTGCATTTATATCATACTTTCAACATAAGCACTTAACGGGAGCGAAATTTTGATATTGAGACAAGAGTCAATGTTGCGACAATTGACCAAAACCTTGATCGAAGAGGTAGGTTTAAAGGAGGCGAGAGAGAAGTTTAGGGAAGAAATAATGTACCAGCATGAAATGCAAACAATGATTATATATAACCGTTGCTGGTGCTAAAATTAAGTATCATCCAAAGCATTCAAATTTTGTGTAATAACTCACTGATCTCTTGATTGAGGCTGTCCAAAGACTAGCAGCATTGCCAAATGTTTCATCGTTTCATCTGAACATGTATCCAATAAACTGCTACAATTGTGAATTTATGGGTAACCTGGTACAATTAGTGCAAACTCCCATTTGATGTGCAATTGCATTAATATATGGATCATGGAAATGGGTCAGGACCATCGAGCCTCTAGGTTGTTCTGCTATTTAGTCAGATCATGTCTTATCTATGTCCTGTCACCATTTAGCTTTAAACAGAGGCTTTAAATATTAATTAATCTGGCATTAACTGCCATTTTCAAGTGAGTTTTAATATTCTATCACACTTTGCATGTAGATGATTACTGCTGAAATGCCTGGCGTTTAACTTTTAGGCTATATCCCAGAGTCCTGGATTCTGCTCTGAATTGATGGCCTGCTGTGTTTGTGCCTGTAGTACAGGTACTGGTAGCGTGCTGTCAGGCTGAAAGCAAGTGTTCCCACTGGGAATGATTTTCAAAGTAGAGGATGTGTGGCGATCTCCTTATAGTATTATGATACTGGACCAGACCCTAATTTACATTAGGAAACCAGATGAGTGACCCCAACAATTATTCATTTGTAAAACTGAGGAAGAGACACTTTGCTCCAGGAGTGATTCCACTGACAAAAAGGGCACTTAAGGGCTTATTAAAACAAACTTTACTGACAAGATTAAACACATTATAAAAACTTTGCAATTAGCAGTTAAACCAGTCTTGGAAACACTAACTATTAACTTATACTTTCTCTATCTAATAATAATAATCTTTATTATTGTCACAAGTAGGCTTACAGTAACACTGCAATGAAGTTAATGTGAAAATCCCCTAGTCGCCACATTTCCGGCGCCTGTTCAGGCACATTGAGGGAGAGTTCAGAATGTCCAAATTACCTAACAGCATGTTTTTGGGACTTGTGGGAGGAAACCGGAACATCCGGAGGAAACCCACGCAGACACAGGGAGAAGGTGCAGACTCCGCGCAGACAGTGATCCAAGCTGGAATCGAATCTGAGACCCATGGCGCTGAGAAGCAACAGTGTTAACCACTATGCTCCAATTAAGCAAAGCCCATTACAAGTCAGAGGCCACTTGTAAATAAAGTTACATGCTGTACTATTGTGTAGAGATTTGCTTTAGAGAGACCGACCAACTCTTTCGGACACAAACTGGAAATCTTGCTGTTCTTGTCAGACTAAGTTTGATAGCTAAAACTGCTCCTGGCTTTTCCCATTAATTACATCATCTCTAACCCACTGTGAATCATAACCATCTCAACTGAGTATAAACAAAGTCCCTTTACTTATCTAAGGCGCAGGGCACAGTGGTTAGCACTGCTGCCTCAGCTCCAGGGACCCGGGTTCAATACCGGCCTCGGGTGACTGGAGTTTGCGCTTTCTCCCCATGTCTGCGTGGGGTTCCTCCGGGTGCTCTGGTTTCCTACAGTCCAAAGATGTGCAGGTTAGGAGGATTGGCCGTGCTAAATTGCCCCTTAGTGTGTCCAAGAGGTTAAGTCGGGTTACTTGAATACGGTGGAGTCATGGGCTTAAGTATGGCGCTCTTTCCAAGGGCCATGCAGACTCGATGGGCCAAATGGCCTCCTGCACTGTAAATTTTATATGATATATGATACGTATGTTATATAACCCCAGGGAGCCTTCCAAAATACTCGTATTCCACTAACCCCATATAGGTGAACAAGTACGTGGTTGGACTGAATGATTATCTTTCTTTTGCAATACTTTAATTACAGCCTGAGCAGACACATCACCCACCTGTCAAAACAAATAGAGGCAAATATGTGGTTCTCGATGGCTGCCTGGCATTTTATTGTGGGCCCAAGATGGAGTTTCTAAAGAATAGCTGAGATACATGGAACTGGGTGAGGGAAAAGTCAAATGACACTGGGCAGAACAGCACCAAGTTAGCAATTTCCTTTTGAATGGATTGAGGGCCATCTGCACCCTCTCCCATGTCTGTGGTGGGTTTCCTCCAGGTGCTCCAGTTTCCCTCCACAAGTCCCGAAAGATGTGCTTGCTATGTGAATTGGACATTCTGAATTCTCCATCAGTGTACCGGAACAGGCGCCGGAGTGTGGCAACTAGGGGATTTTCACAGTAGCTTCATTGCAGTGTTAATGTAAGCCTGCTTGTGACACTAATAAAAATTACTGTGATAAGGAAATTATCAAATCTTCCAGTGTTGAGCGTATGCACAAAAGGTGTCTCTTCTGGGAATTTGGATTTAGGCACTTTAAATTCAAAATAGCCTGGTAGAATCAGTGAAAAAACACCTCCTCAACCTCCAACAACAACAAGACTAGTCATGCCGAGCAGCAGTAGCTCCAGGGGACGAAAAGAAGGAAAAAGCAACAAAAGCCTGGGAGGCGAACCAAGGAGACGGCGACACCCGACCAAGAGGGACCACCAGGCCATGCACCGAGCTTCCCCCTTCCTGCCTGAGCGGATGGATGGAATTCCTTACAAAGGAACTCCAGGACTTTCAAGGAGGCTTAGGGTAACAGTCAAGGTGGCAGAGGTGCTGATCACCATGCAGTCAGCCCTGGAAAAGGCAGAGAGGCAGCTGGAGACATAGAGGGCAACCATAAGGGAGTTGGAATAGGCCTCAACGGAGGAACCGATCGTGGCACCAGAACCTACGCCTAATGGGTCTTCTGGAGGGAATAATGGGCAGGAACCCCACTGAATATGTGGCCCAGATGCTAGGCAAACTTGAGGAGAGACCGCTTCCCCAAGCTGCCAGAAATAGAACCAACAGGCCACTCCGGCCAAGCCCGGGGGAAGGGGAACAGACGAGGGCCATAATTGCAAAATTACATCGGTACAAAGACTGGGGAAAAATTGTAAGAAGGCTTACAACAGCAGGTTAAAAACACCAGGGAAAAATTGGGCCAGACAGATGAGGTCCTGCAACTGGAAGGGGCATCTGATCAGGTTTTATCGGGACATTGGACTGGAACTGGCCATGCGGCGGGAAGTGTTCAATAGAGCCAAAACTGCCCTGTCAAAACGGTGTAAAATTTGGAATGCTATACCAGCCGAGCTCTGCTCACCTCGGGGCAAGAAGCATTACTTTACACACCTGCGGAAATGGGAAATGGACAAATCTGTCCATAAACATGGGCTAGGAAGAAAGTAGCAGAGGCAGCGATGAAGCGGACTCCTTGAGCGGATTGGGACTCTGAAAGACTATTGCGTGGGACTGCACTGCCTTGGTTTGAATGTGAGGGCTAAGGTTCAGAAAGGAGGGGACAGGAGCAGCAGGGCGCAGGAGAGGGGGATGAGAAGGAAGACGAAACCAACCTGCAACGGGCATCTCCCATCGGAGAGGGTGCCTCGTGATGGGGGGGTGAACGCCACTAACGGGGGTGGGTAGTAAGAGGAGTGAAGGGGGGGGGTGGAGGTTGGGGTTGGGGGAGAAGAGAGAAAGAATGGGGGAAGAGGGCGGAGAGAAAACAAAGGCACCGCAAACAGCCACTTTGGAGGGTCCCCAAACAAAGGGAAACCCTTTGGGACTCTTAGGACGTGCGCCTAGTTGGCAGCCTAGTGCACCTAGTTGGTTTCAAAATGAAACCCCTTAAGACTTAAAGTGTGTACAGGACTCTAAGACAGATGGATCAAACCCCAAATAGGAGGGGGAAAAAAATTAACCTGCCGAGAAGAACTATGCATATTCATGGAACAAATGGGGGCAGTGGACCCACGGAGGTTCACACATCCAGGGGAGAAGGAGTTCTCCTTCTCTGTCGTAAGTGTGTGTGTGTCTGCCTGTCGCGTGTGTGTGTCTGCCTGTCGCGTGTGTGTGTCTGCCTGTCGTGTGTGTGTGTCTGCCTGTCGCGTGTGTGTGTCTGCCTGTCGCGTGTGTGTGTCTGCCTGTCGCGTGTGTGTGTCTGCCTGTCGGTGCGTGTGTGTGTCTGCCTGTCGTGCGTGTGTGTGTCTGCCTGTCGGTGTGTGTGTGTGTCTGCCTGTCGGTGCGTGTGTGTCTGCCTGTCGGTGCGTGTGTGTCTGCCTGTCGCGCGTGTGTCTGCCTGTCGCGCGTGTGTGTCTGCCTGTCGCGCGTGTGTGTGTGTCTGCCTGTCGCGCGTGTGTGTCTGCCTGTCGCGCGTGTGTGTCTGCCTGTCGCGCGTGTGTGTCTGCCTGTCGCGCGTGTGTGTCTGCCTGTCGCGCGTGTGTGTCTGCCTGTCGCGCGTGTGTGTCTGCCTGTCGCGCGTGTGTGTCTGCCTGTCGCGCGTGTGTGTCTGCCTGTCGCGCGTGTGTGTCTGCCTGTCGCGCGTGTGTGTCTGCCTGTCGCGCGTGTGTGTCTGCCTGTCGCGCGTGTGTGTCTGCCTGTCGCGCGTGTGTGTCTGCCTGTCGCGTGTGTGTGTCTGCCTGTCATGTGTGTGTCTGCCTGTCGCGTGTGTGTGTCTGCCTGTCGCGTGTGTGTGTCTGCCTGTCACGTGTGTGTGTCTGCCTGTTGCGTGTGTGTCTGCCTGTCGCGTGTGTGTGTCTGCCTGTCGTGTGTGTGTGTGTGTGTCTGCCTGTCGTGTGTGTGTATGTGTCTGCCTGTCGTGTGTGTGTGTGTGTGTCTGCCTGTCGTGTGTGTGTGTCTGCCTGTCGTGTGTGTGTGTGTGTCTGCCTGTCGTGTGTGTGTGTGTGTGTGTGTGTCTGCCTGTCGTGGTGTCTGCCTGTCGTGTGTGTCTGCCTGTCGTGTGTGTCTGCCTGTCGTGTGTGTCTGCCTGTCGTGTGTGTCTGCCTGTCGTGTGTGTCTGCCTGTCGTGTGTGTGTCTGCCTGTCGTGTGTGTGTCTGCCTGTCGTGTGTGTGTCTGCCTGTCGTGTGTGTCTGCCTGTCGTGTGTGTGTCTGCCTGTCGTGTGTGTGCCTGTCGGTGTGTGTCTGCCTGTCGTGTGTCTGTCTGCCTGTCGTGTGTGTGTGTCTGCTGTGTGTGTGGGTGTGTGTGTCTGCCTGTCGTGTGTGTGTGTGTGTGTGTGTCTGCCTGTCGTGTGTGTGTGGTGTCTGCCTGTCGTGTGTGTGTGTGTGTGTCTGCCTGTCGTGTATGTGTGTGTGTGTCTGCCTGTCGTGTATGTGTGTGTGTGTCTGCCTGTCGTGTGTATGTGTGTGTGTGTCTGCCTGTCGTGTGTGTGTGTGTGTCTGCCTGTCGTGTGTGTGTGTGTGTGTGTCTGCGTCGTGTGTGTGTGTGTGTCTGCCTGTCGTGTGTGTGTGTGTGTCTGCCTGTCGTGTGTGTGTGTGTCTGCCTGTCGTGTGTGTGTGTGTGTGTCTGCCTGTGTGTGTGTGTGTGTGTGTGTCTGCCTGTCGTGTGTGTGTGTGTCTGCCTGTGTGTGTGTGTGTGTCTGCCTGTCGTGTGTGTGTGTGTGTGTGTGGCTGCCTGTCGTGTGTGTGTGTGTGTCTGCCTGTCGTGTGTGTGTGTCTGCCTGTCGTGTGTGTGTGTGTCTGCCTGTCGTGTGTGTGTGTCTGCCTGTCTGTGTGTGTGTCTGCCTGTCTGTATGTGTGTGTGTCTGCCTGTCTGTGTGTTCGTCTGTCGTGTGTGTGTGTGTCTGCCTGTCGTTTGTGTTTGTCTGTGTCTGTACGTGTATGTGTGTGTCTGCCTGTCGTGTGTCTGCCTATCGTGCGTGTCTGTGTGTCTGCCTGTCGTGCGTGTCTGTCTGTGTCTGTCTGTCGTGTGTGTCTCTGCCTGCCTGTCATGTGTGTGTGCCTGTCATGTCTGCCTGCCTGTCGTGTGTGTGTGTGTGTGTGACTGCCTGCCTGTCGTGTGAGTGTGTGTGTGTCTGCCTGCCTGCCTGTCGTGTGTGTGTGTGTGTCTGCCTGCCTGTTGTGTGTGTCTGGCTGTCTTGTGTGTGTGTGTGTCTGGCTGTCTTGTGTGTGTGTGTGTCTGCCTGTCGTGTGTGTCTGCCTGTCGTGTGTGTGTGCGTCTGCCTTCCTGTTGTGTGTGTCTGGCTGTCTTGTGTGTGTGTGTCCGGCTGTCTGTGTGTGTGTCCGGCTGTCTTGTGTGTGTGTCTGGCTGTCTTGTGTGTGTGTGTGTCTGGCTGTCTTGTGTGTGTGTGTGTGTGTGTCTGGCTGTCTTGTGTGTGTGTGTGTGTGTCTGGCTGTCTTGTGTGTGTGTGTGTCTTGCTGTCTTGTGTGTGTGTCTGGCTGTCGTGTGTGTGTGTGTCTGCCTGTCGTGTGTGTGTGTGTGTGTGTCTGCCTGTCGTGTGTGTGTGTGTCTGCCTGTCGTGTGTGTGTCTGCCTGTCGTGTGTGTGTCTGTGTGTATGTCTGCCTGTCATGCGTGTGTGTCTGCCTGTCGTTCGTGTCTGTGTCTGCCTGTCGTGTGTGTGTGTGTCTGCCTGTCATGTGTGCCTGTGTCTGCCTCTTGTGTGTGCGTGTGTCTGCCTCTCGTGTGTACGTGTCTGCCTCTTGTGTGTACGTGTCTGCCTCTCTTGTGTGCGTGTGTCTGCCTCTCGTGTGTGCGTGTCTGCCTCTCGTGTGTGCGTGTCTGCCTCTCGTGAGTGTCTGCCTGTCGTGAGTGTCTGCCTGTCGTGAGTGTCTGCCTGTCGTGAGTGTCTGCCTGTCGTGAGTGTCTGCCTGTCGTGAGTGTCTGCCTGTCGTGAGTGTCTGCCTGTCGTGAGTGTCTGCCTGTCGTGAGTGTCTGCCTGTCGTGAGTGTCTGCCTGTCGTGAGTGTCTGCCTGTCGTGAGTGTCTGCCTGTCGTGAGTGTCTGCCTGTCGTGAGTGTCTGCCTGTCGTGAGTGTCTGCCTGTCGTGAGTGTCTGCCTGTCGTGAGTGTCTGCCTGTCGTGAGTGTCTGCCTGTCGTGAGTGTCTGCCTGTCGTGTGTGTGTGTCTGCCTGTCGTGTGTGTGTGTGTATGTGTCTGCCTGTCGTGTGTGTGTGTGTATGTGTCTGCCTGTCGTGTGTGTGT